>NW_027421399.1:0-57573 GCF_009905375.1 Apium graveolens
GTGTGTTTTTTGGACTGTAGGACGTGTGGACGTTCATGATGAGCTAGTTTACTACTAAATCCGGACCCGTAGGAACGTTCTGGGTCCAGGCTACCTGGACGGTGGTGATACTGCCACGTGTCCTGGGGTCTGCCAAGGTTATTGCTGAATGGTCCCTGGGCCCTTCTTATTGGGCCTTTGGCTCTTACCGCCATGCCTGTGATATTATAGGCTATCACTAATGTTATTGTTAACTAAATAAATTGTATATTTGATTAAATTATTTGTGTTCGAAAGCATAGAAATAGTAAATATCGAAGCTATTCATCTATAATCACTTAACAATACTTGATGTAGAGCTGAACTACAATTTGCTAGTATGATTGAACTTCTTTTTATTTTGCATACTTATGTTAATTATTCTCTGACAAGTATTCTTGAACAAATTATGTACACATTTATCAGTCATAGACATATTACGCTGATCATTATGCATGTACTCTGAGGTTACAAAATTTTAAGAACTTTAAGTGCAGCACTGATGATAATCACAGAAATAATGAGACGATAAACAAGTTGTTCATAAACAGTAAATATCTTTAAATTACATTATAGATGGTGATAATTTAGAAAACTCCGTTTCTTTCTCCTTAAGAATCCGTACAAAACTATTTTAAATTTAATAGCCATCATTTCATCTTGACTCCACCTCTTTCCATCATGAGACGACAAACAAATTATTTATAAACATTAAATATCTTTAAGTGGCATTCGTTGTCGGTAAAAAATTAGAAAACTCTGTTCCCCTCAAAAATCCGTTATTAAATTTAGTAGCTGCAATTTCATTTAACGTCTCATCCTTTGCCACTCCCCGCCTCGATAGTGTTCCAAAGAGGTTAAAAAAAATTTACTGCACAAAATGACAAGAAAATGAGTATTCTGAAAATTTTATATATAAATATCCATTGTACATTGGTACAATGATAGAGAACACCCTCTGAAAATTTTATATATAAAGTGAATATAGTAGTATGAACAAAGCAGTAAACTTGTAACTACACTGTTGTACAAATATTTAGCAAGTTTCTTCTACACCATCTGATAACTATTCTTGAACAAACAGTCCCTGATTTTAACTACTAGAAGAAACAACAACAGTCCCTGAATGGCGGTAGGCAAACTCCTGCAGCGTATCCTGAGTCTTTGCACTCGTCGTTGCAGTTCATGTCCAACTCTTTGCATTTCATAGAACAGCCTGCAAATTGCTTATTAACTCCGATTGCAGACACTGAAACCAAAAAGGTCATTACAATAGTGTACACATATTATGAAGCAGCATGATAAAAACCAAAGCCTATACTAAAGTGTGTGAATTACATAAATCTCGCGATGAAAATTGATTACGAGGAGAAGCTAGTAGCAAAATTAGTGCAATCCATATCGCTAACTTTTTAGCTGTGGAAGAAAAACTCAGGTGCACCATTTTTGCTCTAGTTTCTTCTCAATTATAACAAGTGTGATTACAAGTGTTATCTACAATGTACTCTGCGAATACGTTATATACTACTAGCTATGCATGATTTTTGGACAGCTGTACATAGTGAGAAAGCAATTAATCATCCACAGTCATCTATACTTATCTGCTAACTAACTTTTGATGGATATGCATTTCCTCGCTAGAGGTAGCTGCAATCTTTGACTGCAAAATTTGTTTTTGGATGATGTAAAAACTACAAGCTATAAGAAAACCTAAAAAGTATACTGAAAATATGATATATAGGCATTTGACAAATGAATATCAACCGAAGAAAAACAAATTTATTTGGGAGGAGACGCATCTAGAGAATATGCATTATCAAAAAGCGATTTACCAATCAGTATTCCTTATAATAATCGATTTAATTTAATTAATGGTGTAATTTATAATAAATTATTGACATTAAATATATTATGATAAAATGCGAGTAAATATAATTTTTTCATATAAAATAAACATTTAATAATTAAAAGTTAAAGCGGAAAACCCAAAGATTGAAGCGTAATTTGAGTCTCACACTTGCGGAAGTGTTTCGCTTGAAGGTCCTGAAATCATTTCATTATTTATGATCATCAAGTTCCAGTAACCCATCCCCATTTTATCAAAAAGTTCCTTAATATGTATATATAAAATCTCTTATCCAAACAGAAAAAAGTCACATTTCAAATAGCTGAAATTTTCTCCTGAGAAACATATTTACAGGTTCTTGTCACCCATCCACTTTTTTTTCAAGTTCATTGGAAAAATAATTTGCACACCTACTATCAAAAGAGAAAAAAAAAGACCCATTTTAAATAGAAGACATTTCTCATAAAGAAATATATTTGCAATTTATCATATACTTTTAATGTGTTCAAATTTAACATCCATTCAATAAGTTTCACAAAATTCATTCAAGTTTAACAAACAATCCAAGTCCAACACAGATGAAAATAAAATCTAAGGCACTATAGGACTCCCAAACTCAGTTTTTTATTAATTTTACCAAAATCCTCATCAAATAAAAAAAGATCTAAAATAATTTAAGAGGAAAACTATTAAACCGAAACCTAATTTTACTAAAGATAAAAAGATATAACTCAGTTAAGTATCATTAAAATATATTAAATACTAGAAAAGCATGATAAATTATTTACAACATATTTGATAAAATTTCATAGTACTCTTTTCAAATTAAAATCTACTTACTCATGAGTCATGATGCATTGACGATTGAGTATGATTGACTTTTAAAAAATTGTCCACAAGTATTATGTAAATTTTATAAATATAAAATAAATTACCTACAAAAGCAAGTCATTGAAGGTGCAACTCGATCTTTTTTGGAGCAATTTCTTCATTATTTGCTGCAACAAATTCATAAATAGAGTTATATTAGAAAATAAAATCAATATTTTCAAAAAATATAAATCTCTAATTAAGTTGAAGAGCTTAAAAATACTGGATACCAACATTTCGGGAAGAAAAATCTTATGAAATATATTTAAAATTTTGTGCCACAGTAGAATTGTCGACTAATGTTTATAGATCGTTTGTACCTGATCTATCTATTACTACGAAGTGTAAATTAAAAACGTTATGAACCATGAAATTTTAGTTCGATCCGATCTTTTATGAAATTTGCAAAAAAAAATAGTAAAATTTTGTTCAAACTTTAAACCAAACCGAAACTCGAAGTTAAAATAAATAACAAACAAAATTTTTTAATATATACATGCACGATTTGGATTGGGATTAGATTTCCCTTCACTCTGTAAATATAATTTTAAGGGAAAATTTTAAGTTTTGAAAAAGAAAAGCATAAAATTTGGTTTCGATTCTATCTCGTTGGCTTGAAAATAGTAAGAATCCATCTATTTAAATAAAATTGTAGAATTTATATTCTAAAAACCATTGTATGCAATAACTTATCGATTTGACTTGAAAAAATATCCACATCTTGAAATGATTAGAATAATAAGACGAAAACGAAAGAAAAAAATAAGAATTGGAAGAAATAGCAAACAACATAGCACGATATGATACTTCTGGGGACGATAAAATTGATAAGTGGTTGAAGAGTTGAAGTTATATGTGAATCAAAATCTAATTTTGTAAGAAATGTGAAAGGAGAGTTTTGGATAGAGAAATAGATCGGGAAAATAATAATGGTACAAATTTAAGACATTTGGAAATGAGATAGATGAAAAAGATTTATAGAAATTAATAGCAAATTCGGGAAAAAGAAAAAAAGAACAAGAAACGTGGCGGCATAGAATTAATGTTCGTGGCATTGCTAAAACACACGGCTTTTTAATATAGCGACAGGTGTCCAACTCCTTAATTATATAATTGACACGTAAAAGTTAATAATATGTGCTCGGCAAGTAAAATTAACTGTTTGTTGAATTGTACACATTTTTCTTGAATGCTAGCGCAACCAAATGAAAAAATTATAAATTTTAGTATTTTATATATTATTTCTAGATTATAAGAAATTTATTTAATATAAAATTAAATAATTACAAAGTTTAAAATTATTAGTTATTAAAATTATAAAATTTCAAATTTATTATCTAAAATACTAGAAATCACGAACTTCAATTTGGTTGTATTAGCATTCAAGAAAAATATAAAACTCGATAAAAGATTACTTTACTTCTCGAGCATATATTAGAGTATGTTTTGATTTTATTATGACAACTCAATGATACCATTAAGAATACTGTTCACAACCATATATCCGTTCACTTGAGTGACCACTTTCATATTTAACTTGAAGCAATTGTAAGAACCCACATAAGCTCTGTTAACATCTTAAGCTGAAAGTCTAAATTTAAAGTGTTATACGGACTGAAACACAATGATGCTATTGTTGGAAAATGTGGGTAGTAGTCCACATTATCAAGTCAATTTGAGTCATAAGTTGAGTGGACAAATGTTGCATGCGCGCAACGAGTGACACTTGGAATACGTTCTCCTCAGAGAGAGCTTTCTGAGACATTTTGAATCACTCAAAATGACTTAGAGATGGATGAAATATGATCATTCAAAGTTAGTCTCTTAGTAATGATAATTTGTGGAAGAAAAGAAAGCCCCACATTGGTTTTGCAAAAGGAGCATCCATAACTTTATATAAACTTTATATAGCAAAACACTTATTTATTGTTAAAATGTGTTACTTATGTATTGCTCCAACACCTATGTGCGCGCGCAAGGGGTGCAAATCTTGGGCTTTCGAGGAACAATCTGAGGCTTGCGAAGCGTTCGAGCTTTCCCGCGTGTGCGATGTGCGGACACGAATGTAGCAAAAAATTGACCTGAATAATCACGGACTAATTTTGCTAATTTAATTTCCACTAGTTTTGGGCTTTTAAAATTTTAATTTCCTTTTGACTACGAATTATTATAATTGATTTGAGGTAATAATAATCAGATTCAATTACAGATTTGATTTATTAACCGACTGAATAATTAATGCATTTTAATTAATTATGCGTGGAGTAGCGCACACGTTTCCTCGAGCTTATATAATATCGTATCAGACTTAGGGTTATTGATTCATTTGATATACAACACACAGTTGCTCTTCTAGTTAACCGAAGGTGCTGTTTGCGTAACATCGTCGTCTTCTCGTTTTATCTGGGAGACTAACGACTCGCACATACAATAACGGCCGTAATAGTTTTAAGGAGACAGTTATCCGACTGAACTCGAGAATTTGTCATTCATATCCTTTTAGTTGGTTTCTGTTATTCACACACACTTATTTACATGTATTAATCATATATTGTGTTCACAGCTATACATATTCCCTTTGAATATTTTGTCCATTAGGAAGAGGAATGACAAATTATTAAAAAGAAAATTGGTTTTTAGTAGTAAAACTTAATGCTTCATTTGTGAATTGTCATAACAAGTACTGCAGAGTGACTACGGACGAAAAATCAGAACATCCACACATTAATTTTATTCAATTAGCCATTGAAAGCACATTAACACTTGTACAGAGAAATGACTTTGATACATATTCTTGGATGATAGTTTAATTAAGAATAAACACAACAACAATCTTTCTGTATAGGAATGCAACCTCCTCCACGAAACCCTGAGTCTCTCCATAACTCATCACAATCAATCCCCAAGTCTGCGCATTTTCCAAAACATTCTCCAATTGTTCCTTTCTCTCTAATCGCAGATGCAGATACATTTAATGATGTACATCAAAGGCTATAAAATAAAAAAATGCACCATGATATTTTGGATATAACCTTGGACATCAAGTTTGTTATATAAACACTGTGATCTTGCAGTGTGCGCTTCTGTGCACATGCAACATACGGAAAAAAAGGCACACAAGCGTATGCATGAAAACTCAGTGATGAACTATACCAACCAAGACGATTAGCAAAATAAGTGTAATCCATGTCACAAAAGTTCCTTGGCAATGAAAAAAATACTCTTGTGAACTTACTTGTTGAATTATAATTACTCAATTACAGATAACTAATGAAATATGAGGTATTGACCACTATACATACGGACAAACCACCATCCCTCATCTCTATCTATCCGCTTGTGAGCTTACTTGTTCAATTATAATTACTCAACTACAGATAATCGAAATAAGTTATAACAACATGTTTGCGTATTGAGTATAAAGGTGGCGCATTGATAATATTATTGTGTGGTATATTATTCATTTTCAAAAAAAGACTAATATTTTTAAATATTTCCTTCATTAAAAAGGCATTAAAATAGTTCAGGTATACCGAATTCACCGACATCTTAAATATTATCTTCGTAAAAACTTTATCTTTCTGTGAGCAATGATAAGTAAATAGTATATTTTGGGGTTTCATGAGTTTACTACAAGGATGGTTCTCACTCATTTATGTTTAATACAAAAGAAGCTAATATGAGGTTTCTATCCGGTCACAAACATGAATAGTTAATAGTTTCACATGTTTTAGCTCGACTGAAAGAAATAAAATTATACACAACTGAGATATAAACTAGTTGATAATCCCGAATCACCCTGGGATCCCTTCCTTGTTGAACCCGGACCCGAACTCCGGTTGGACAGAAATGACGGCGGCGTGCGGTGTAGCTATAGGGTGGGAACCTACAAAATAGAACCGGGGGGTGGCGTCCCCGCGGCACCTCCGGCGTGAAAATTAGAAAGGGTTTTGAGAAGGGTAAAACGGGAATTATACGAGTATATTGTGGTGTGTGTGTATATGAGAGATGAAGTAACCCCTTATACCCCTTTTATACCCCTTTTGTTCAGCCTTTTATAGGCTTCCCATTAGGGTTTAGGGGTCTGTACCTTTTGATATGGACTGTAGGTGTGGTTTTTGGACTGTAGGACGTGTGGACGTCCATGATGAGCTGGTGTTCTATTGAATCCGGACCGTAGGAACGTTCTGGGTCCGGGCTACCTGGACGGTGGTGATACTGCCACGTGTCCTGGGGTCTGCCAGATTATTGCTGAATGGTCCCTGAGCCCTTCTTATTGGGTCTTGGGCTCTTACCGACGGGCCCGTGATATTATAGGCTATCACTAGGGTTATAGTTAACTAAATAAATTGTATACATTTGATTATTTGTGTTCGAAAGCATGAAATTAGAAATAGTAAATATCGAAGCTATTCATCTATAATCACTTAACAATACTTGATGCAGAGCTGAACTACAATTTGCTATTATGATTGAACTTCTTTTTATTTTGCATACTTATGTTAATTCTCTGACATTTATCCTTGAACAAATTATGTACACAGTTATCAGTCATAGACATATTACGCTGATTATTATGCATGTACTCTGAGGTTACAAAAATTTCAAGTACTTCAAGTGAAGCACTGATAATCACAGATCATGAGACGACAAACAATTTGTTCATAAATACTAAATATCTTTAAATTACATCTACAGTTGGTGAGAATTTAGAAAACTATGTTTCTCTCCTTAAAAATCAGCACAAAACTATTTTAAATTTAATAGCCACCATTTCATCTTGACTCCACCTCTTTCCATCATGAGACGACAAACAAATTATTTATAAACATTAAATATCTTTAAGTGGCATTTGTTGTCGGTAAAAAAATAGAAAATTCTGTTCCCCTCAAAAATCCATTATTAAATTCAGTAGCTGCAATTTCATTTAACGTCTCATCCTTTGCCACTCCCCGCCTCGATAGCGTTCCAAAGAGGTTAAAAAAAATTACTGCACAAAATGACAAGAAAATGAGTATCAGAACACCCTCTGAAAATTTTATATATAAATATCCATTGTGTGTGTACATTGGTACAATGATAGAGAACACCCTCTGAAAATTTTATATATAAAGTGAATACAATAGTATGAACAAAGCAGTAAACTTGTAACTACACTGTTTTACAAATATTTAGCAAGTTTCTTCTACACCATCTGATAACTATTCTTGAACAAACAACAACAGTCCCTGAATGGTGGTAGCAAACTCCTGCAGCATATCCTGAGTCTTTGCACTCGTCGTTGCAGTTCATGTCCAACCCTTTGCATTTGATAGAACAGCCCGCAGATTGCTTATTAACTCCGATTGCACACACTGAAACCAAAAAGATCATTACAATAGTGTACACATATTATGAAGCAGCATGATAAAAACCAAAGCCTATACTGAAGTGTGTGAATTACATAAATCTGGCGATGAAAATTGATTACCAGGAGAAGCTAGTAGCAAAATTAGTGCAATCCATCTAACTTTTTAGCAGTGGAAGAAAAACTCATCAGGTGCATCATTTTTGCTCTAATTTCTTCTATATTACAAGTGTGATTACAAATGTTATATATCTTCAATGTACTCTGCGAATACATTATATACTAGCTATGCATGATTTTTTGACAGCTGTACATAGTGACAAAGCAATTAATCATCCACAGTCATCTATACTTATCTGCTAACTAACTTTTGATGGATATGCATTTCCTCGCTAGAGGTAGCTGCAATCTTTGACTGCAAAATTTGTTTTTGGATGATGTAAAAACTACAAGCTATAAGAAAACCTAAAAAAGTATACTGAAAATACAATATCTAGCATTTGACAAATGGATATCAACCGAACAAAAACAAAAGAAGACATTTTAAATAGAAGATATTTTCTCCTAAAGAAATATATTTGCAATTTGCCATATACTTTTAATGTGTTCAAATTTAACATCCATTCAATAAGTTTTACCAAAATTCATTCAAGTTTAACATACAATCCAAGTCCAACACAGATGAAAATAAAATCTATGGCACTATAGGACTCCCAAACTCAGTTTTTTTTATTAATTTTACCAAAATCATCATCAAATAAGAAAAGATCTAAAATAATTAAGAAAAAAACTATTGAACCGAAACCTAATTTTACTAACGACTAAAATTGCATAATAAAAACAAATAAGTTTAAGATTATAACTCCAACACTCTCCCCCTTAATCTTAAACTCTCAGACAAGTTCCTTTACTCCCAGAAGTTCCCTCATTCTCTCAAACTTGATGGTGGACAGTGCCTTTGTCAAAATGTCAGCTCGTTGATGTTCACTAGCTATGTGCTTTATGACTATTTCCCCACGCTCCACACACTCCCGAATGAAATGATAACGAATACTAATATGCTTGCTGCGCCCATAGAAAACAGGATTTTTGGCAAGATCTATAGCTGACTTGTTGTCTATGTATAGAACAATTGGCCCTATGCATTCATTCATGACCTGACTTAAAACATTTCGAAGCCACATACCTTCACAAGGGCCGCTGTGGCAGCCATGAATTCGGCCTCACAGGAGGACAAAGCTACACATTTCTGCTTTTGAGACATCCATGTGATCATGTTTTCATTTAAATAAAACACCATACCCACAATACTCATACTCCTCCTGTCATCAATATTACCTGCCAAAGTTAGAATGTTATTACCTCCCTGTTTCGAATAGATCTGTCCGTAGTCAAGCGTGCCTTTTATATATCGAAGTATCCTCTTTACAGCATTTTGATGAAGAACAGTTGGTCGTTCCATGTAACGACTTATGATGCCAACAGCATACGAAATGTCAGGCCTTGTATGAACAAGGTAACGAAGTCCACCCACCATACTTTTATACTGAGTCGTGTCTACTGTTTTACCTCCATCATCTTTGGTTAACTGTTCTTTTGGGTCCATCGGGTACTTGGTGGGATTGCATCCTATCATTCCTGCATTCTCCAGAATTTTCTTTGCGTAACTCGACTGCTTTATCTTAATATAACCCTCCTTTTGCTGAACTTCAATTCCCAGATAGTACGTTAGCTTTCCCAAATCACTCATTTCAAATTTTGAGTTCATTTGCTTCTTGAACTCCTCAATGATGCCCACATTAGAACCGTGACCAACAGATTATCTACATAAACTGTGATTATCAACTTTTCACCTCTTACTTGCTTAGTATATACAGCATGTTCATACGGGCAACGCTTGAACCCAAGTCCCAACAAACATCTGTTGAGTTTCCCATACCAGGCTCGAGGGGCCTGGCGCAATCCGTACAAGGCCTTCAGAAGCTTATATACAAGATGTTCTTTTCCCTCATTTTCATATCCTTCTGGTTGAGCCACATAAACCTCTTCGTTAATTTCACCATTCAGAAACGCAGTTTTCACATCAAGATGATGCACTTGCCACTGATTTTTTGCAGATAAAGCTAGTAACAAGCGAACAGTCTCCAATCGAGTCACAGGGGCAAAAATTTCATCGAAATCCACACCATATTCTTGAGCGTAGCCTTTTGCTACGAGTTGCGCTTTATGTTTCACTATTTTTCCGTCTGCATCTTTCTTCAGTTTGAATATCCACTTTAGGCCTATGGTCTTGTGCCCGTCTGGAAGTTCCGTTAGTACCCAAGTTCCATTTTTTTCGATGGATTCAATCTCCTTGTCCATTACTTGTTTCCATTCCCTTTTTTTAACTGCTTGCCCATAGTTCACAGGTTCTTCCTGGCCCACTAAAAGTAACTCGTCCTCCACTTCTACTACCTCTGAATTATTGTAAATATCATTAAGCGTTCTGTACCGCTTTGGCTCGCTGCTATCATCATAGTTATCAGAATTTTGGTAGCTCGATGGTGAGTGAGGAGGTGTTGTTTCACGAGCTTCCCAGATGTCATCATTTTCTGCACCTTCTTGCTGAGACTGCTCGATATCTGTATGCATTTCAGGAACTAAGAAAGACCCAGCATAACTTTCTTCCTCTTTTTGTCGATTCCAAGGCCAGTGTTTTAACTCATCGAACACAACATCCCTACTTACATATACTCGTTTGTTTATAGGATCAAACAAGCGATAAGCCTTAGTACTTGGTTCCTTTCCAAGATTAATTACTTGCATACTTCGATCATCCAATTTTTTATGTGCACATGTGGGACTTTCATATGCACCAAACATCCAAAAACACGGACATGACTAATATTTGGCTTTGAACCTGTCCAAGCCTCATAAGGTGTTTGTCCAGACAGAGCTCGAGTGGGTAACCTGTTAAGTATGTAAACTGAGTGCCGAACTGCCTCCCCCCATAATTCTGATGGTAACTTTGTTTCTTTCAAGTAGCTACGTGCCATTTCAACCACTGTTCGATTTTTGCGCTCCACAACACCATTTTGTTGGGGCGTGTATGGGGCCGTATAGTGCCGCTCAATCCCAATCTCTTCACAATACGAAGTGAATTCCCTTGAGGAAAACTCTCCTCCTCGATCTGATCTAAAAACCTTCACTTTTTTTCCATTTCCATCCTCAACTTTCGCTCAAAATTTTTAAAAGCACTAAAAGCCTCGTCTTTATTTTTGAGTAAGTATATCCACATGACACGACTGAAATCATCAACAAGAAGGAAGAAATATTTGTTACCTCCAGCAGTTGCAGGTTCAATAGGACCGCACAAATCACCATGGACTAACTCTAGGACTTTGCTGGCCCTGTAGCTTGATTTCGATGGAAATGACTTTCTTGTTTTTTCGACACCAAACATCCCGTAAAAACATCTTTTGGTTGAATAATGTTTGGTAGCCCATACACCATTCTGTCCTTATACATCAAAGCAATGGATTTGAAATTGATGTGCCCCAAGCGTGTGTGCCACAGGTACGCTACTTCTTCAGATCTATAAAATAAGCACTCTGGCTCAACATTCTCAATGATTAACTTATACAACCTGTTGGAAGATCTTTTTACCTTCATCAATAAATCTCCTTTCTTCTCATAAACCCACAGATAGTCTCCATTTAGCACGACTTTATTTTCTTCCTCTGACAGTTGACCTAGGTTGATTATATTGCTACACAAACTGGGTATATAACAAACATCATGGAGTGTCCGTTCCTCACCATTTTTATATTTAAAGATTATTGACCCTTTTCCTTCTATGTTGACTGTTGATCCATCCCCGAACTTGACTTGACCATTTACTCCCTCGTCTAAAGTCTTGAATTTTGACTTTGCACCCGTCATATGTCCAAATACCATACATTAGACTCCAATCATTTTTCTTTGTCATTTATTATGAGTTTTGGTCGCATCCCCTATTCATTCAACAACATTAAATCGGCATGCTTTGCTAATAATAGCGCTGGTTCATCATCATCCATCCTGGACAATTGGACCTCCTGTGTCACTTCTCTAGTACGACGGGGTTTTCTGCACTCCGCTGCGTAGTGTCCATAATTGTTACAATTGTAACATTTTATTTTGCTTTTATCCCTTGCACCTCGCCCTTTCATGTAACCAGTGGACTCTGCTCCAGTTTTTCCAGTTCCCTTAGCCACTCTTCTCTGGTCAATAGTAGTTTACACTCATCCTTCTCTTTCTTAGCCCATTCATCCTCTGTGAGCAGTAACTGACTGCTAGCACCTTCAGTATGGCCTTTCAATCTTTCTTCATGTGCCTTAAGAGATCCCACAATCTCTTCAACCGTCATTGTCTCCATATTCCCAAATTGCTCCAGCGTTGAGGCTATTTGCAGGAATTTCGTTGGTACAGCTCTTAGTAACTTCTTCACCACATATGATTCATTTATTTCTTCTCCGAGTGCCCTGATGTTTGTTACCAGTCCATTGAGTCTCATGCAGAAATCATCAAGCTGATCATTGTTCTTCATCTGCAATGATTCAAACTCCGTTTTCAAAGTCTGGATCCTTGCTTTTTTGACTCTATCGGCTCCTTGGCACAGAGTTTTGATAGCTTCCCAGGCGTCTTTAGCCTTCTTTTTGTCTGCAATCGAAAGCAAACTCTCTTCTGGTATTCCCTGGTAAATCATGGCCAGGGCAATCTTATCAGTCCTCTCGTCTATCGTAGCCTTCAGATTAGTTGGTTCTATTGCCTCCCAGACTCCGTGTGCTTGCATAAACACCCTCATCTTTAACGCCCAAGCAGTATAGTTGCTTTTGGTTAACATCGGATAACTCAAACCCATAGATCCTCCCTTCATCTTGTTTGCGTCCATCGTTGCTTTTGACATAAACACGAACTATCACTTTGAACCTTAATGCTCTGATACCAAGTGTTGTAAACGATCAAACAGTTATAGATACATGTATAAGCTGTTTAGAAGTAAGAACATAGAAACAAAGTTTGTGCTTGTCAAAAGACCACAATAATTTTTTATTCTGCAGCACTATTACATATAGAAAGCTAAACAACTGGCTACCACAAAATCAGGGACTACATGCCATGACTTTCCTTAAACAGACTCCATGATCCCTGTATTCTTGCTACTGCTTATTCTACCAAATCACTCATAATAAAAACAAATAAGTTTAAGATTATAACTCCAACAGAAAATACGATATATAGCATTTGACAAATGGATATCAACCGAACAAAAACAAAAGAAGACATTTTAAATAGAAGACATTTTCTCATAAAAAATATATTTGCAATTTATATACTTTTAATGTGTTCAAATTTAACATCCATTCAATAAGTTTCACAAAATTCATTCAAGTTTAAAACAATCCAAGTCCAACATAGATGAAAATAAAATCTAAGGCACTATAGGACTCCAAACTCAGTTTTTTATTAATTTTACCAAAATCCTCATCAAATAAAAAAAGATCTAAAATAATTTAAGACGAAAACTATTAAACCGAAACCTAATTTTACTAAAGATAAAAAGATATAACTCAGTTAAGTATCATTAAAATATATTAAATACTAGGAAAGCATGATAAATTATTTACAACATATTTGATAAAATTTCATAGTACTCTTTTCAAATTAAAATCTACTTACTCATGAGTCATGATGCATTGACGTGATTGAGTATGATTGACTTTTAAAAAATTGTCCACAAGTATTATGTAAATTTTATAAATATAAAATAAATTACCTACAAAAGCAAGTCATTGAAGGTGCAACTCGATCTTTTTTGGAGCAATTTCTTCATTATTTGCTGCAACAAATTCATAAATAGTATTAGAAAATGAAAATCAATATTTTCAAAAAATATAAATCTCTAATTAAGTTGAAGAGCTTAAAAATACTGGATACCAACATTTCGGGAAGAAAAATCTTATGAAATATATTTAAAATTTTGTGCCACAATAGAATTGTCGACTAATGTTTATAGATCGTTTGTACCTGATCTATCTATTACTACGAAGTGTAAATTAAAAACTGTTATGAACCATGAAATTTTAGTTCGATCCTATCTTTTGTGAAATTTGCAAAAAAAAATAGTAAAATTTTGTTCAAACTTTAAACCAAACCGAAACTCGAAGTTAAAATAAATAACAAATAAATTTTTTAATATATACATACACGATTTGGATTGGGATTAGATTTCCCTTCACTCTGTAAATATAATTTTAAGGGAAAATTTTAAGTTTTGAAAAAGAAAAGCATAAAAATTGGTTTCGATTCTATCTCGTTGGCTTGAAAATAGTAAGAATCCATCTATTTAAATAAAATTGTAGAATTTATATTCTAAAAACCATTGTATGCAATAACTTATCGATTTGACTTGAAAAAATATCCACATCTTGAAATGATTAGAATAATAAGACGAAAACGAAAGAAAAAAATAAGAATTGGAAGAAATAGCAAACAACATAGCACGATATGATACTTCTGGGGACGATAAAATTGATAAGTGGTTGAAGAGTTGAAGTTATATGTGAATCAAAATCTAATTTGTAAAAAAATGTGAAAGGAGAGTTTGGATAGAGAAATAGATCGGGAAAATAATAATGGTACAAACTTAAGACATTTGGAAATGAGCTAGAAGAAAAAGATTTATAGAAATTAATAGCATGGAAAGGGAAAAAGAAAAAAAAGAACAAGAAACGTGGCGGCATAGAATTAATGTTCGTGGCATTGCTAAAACACACGGCTTTTTAATATAGCGACAGGTGTCCAACTCCTTAATTATATATTGACACGTAAAAGTTAATAATATGTGCTCGACAAGTAAAATTAACAGTTTGTTGAATTGTACACATTTTTCTTGAATGCTAGCGCAACCAAATGAAAAAATTATAAATTTTAGTATTTTATATATTATATCTAGATTATAAGAAATTTATTTAATATAAAATTAAATAATTACAAAGTTTAAAATTATTAGTTATTAAAATTATAAAATTTCAAATTTATTATCTAAAATACTAGAAATCACGAACTTCAATTTGGTTGTATTAGCATTCAAGAAAAATATATAAAACTCGATAAAAGATTACTTTACTTCTCGAGCATATATTAGAGTATGTTTTGATTTTTATTATGACAACTCAAATGATACCATTAAGAATACTGTTCACAACCATATATCCGTTCACTTGAGTGACCACTTTCATATTTAACTTGAAGCAATTGTAAGAACCCACATAAGCTGTGTTAACATCTTAAGCTGAAAGTCTAAATTTAAAGTGTTATACGGACTGAACTACACAATGCTGCTATGTTGGAAAAGTGGGTAGTAGTCCCACATTATCAAGTCAATTTGAGTCATAAGTTGAGTGGACAAATGTTGCATGCGCGCAACGAGTGACACTTGGAATACGTTCTCCTCAGAGAGAGTTTTCTGAGACATTTTGAATCACTCAAAATGACTTAGAGATGGATGAAATATGATCATTCAAAGTTAGTCTCTTAGTAATGATGAATTTGTGGAAGAAAAGAAAGCCCCACATTGGTTTTACAAAAGGAGCATCCATAACTTTATATAGCAAAACACTTATTTATTGTTAAAATGTGTTACTTATGTATTGCTCCAACACCTATGTGCGCGCGCAAGGGGTACAAATCTTGGGCTTTCGAGGAACAATCTGAGGCTTGCGAAGCGTTCGAGCTTTCCGCGTGTGCGATGTGCGGACACGAATGTAGCAAAAAATTGACCTGAATAATCACGGACTAATTTTGCTAATTTAATTTCCACTAGTTTTGGGCTTTTAAAATTTTAATTTCCTTTTGACTACGAATTATTATAATTGATTTGAGGTAATAATAATCAGATTCAATTACAAATTTGATTTATTAACCGACAGAATAATTAATGTATTTTAATTAATTATGCGTGGAGTAGCGCACACGTTTCCTCGAGCTTATATAATATCGTATCAGACTTAGGGTTATTGATTCATTTGATATACAACACACAGTTGCTCTTCTAGTTAACCGAATGTGCTGTTCGCGTAACATCGTCGTCTTCTCGTTTTATCTGGGAGACTAACGACTCGCAGATACAATAACGGCCGTAATAGTTTTAAGGAGACAGTTATCCGACTGAACTCGAGAATTTCTCATTCATATCCTTTTAGTTGGTTTCTGTTATTCACACACACTTATATTACATGTATTAATCGTATTGTGTTCACAGCTATACATATTCCCTTTGAATATTTTGTCCATTAGGAAGAGGAATGACAAATTATTAAAAAGAAAATTGGTTTTTAGTAGTAAAACTTAATGCTTCATTTGTGAATTGTCATAACAAGTACTGCAGAGTGACTACGGACGAAAAATCAGAACATCCACACATTAATTTTATTCAATTAGCCATTGAAAGCACATTAACACTTGTACAGAGAAATGACTTTGATACATATTCTTGGATGATAGTTTAATTAAGAATAAACACAACAACAATCTTTTTGTATAGGAATGCAACCTCCTCCACGAAACCCTGAGTCTCTCCATAACTCATCACAATCAATCCCCAAGTCTGCGCATTTTCCAAAACATTCTCCAATTGTTCCTTTCTCTCTAATCGCAGATGCAGATACATTTAATGATGTACATCAAAGGCTATAAAATGATTAACTTATACAACCTGTTGGAAGATCTTTTTACCTTCATCAATAAATCTCCTTTCTTCTCATAAACCCACAGTTAGTCTCCATTTAGCACGACTTTATTTTCTTCCTCTGACAGTTGACCTAGGCTGATTATATTGCTGCACAAACTGGGTATATAAAAACATCATGGAGTGTCCGTTCCTCACCATTTTTACATTTAAAGATTATTGACCCTTTTCCTTCTATGTTGACTGTTGATCCATCCCCGAACTTGACTTGACCATTTACTCCCTCGTCTAAAGTCTTGAATTTTGACTTTGCACCCGTCATATGATTGCTAGCGCCGTTGTCCAAATACCATACATTAGACTCCACTCATTTTTCTTTGTCATTTATTATGAGTTTTGGTCGCATCCCCTGTTCATTCAGCAACATTAAATCGGCATGCTTTGCTAATAATAGCGCTGGTTCATCATCATCCATCCTGGACAATTGGACCTCCTGTGTCACTTCTCTAGTACGACGGGGTTTTCTGCACTCCGCTGCGTAGTGTCCATAATTGTTATAATTGTAACATTTTATTTTGCTTTTATCCCTTGCACCTCGCCCTTTCATGTAACCAGTGGACTCTGCTCCAGTTTTTCCAGTTCGCTTTAGCCACTCTTCTCTGGTCAATAGTAGTTTACACTCATCCTTCTCTTTCTTAGCCCATTCATCTGTGAGCAGTAACTGACTGCTAGCACCTTCAGTATGGCCTTTCAATCTTTCTTCATGTGCCTTAAGAGATCCCACAATCTCTTCAACCGTCATTGTCTCCATATTCCCAAATTGCTCCAGCGTTGAGGCTATTTGCAGGAATTTCGTTGGTACAGCTCTTAGTAACTTTTTCACCATATAGGATTCATTTATTTCTTCTCCGAGTGCCCTGATGTTTGTTACCAGTCCATTGAGTCTCATGCAGAAATCATCAAGCTGATCATTGTCCTTCATCTGCAATGATTCAAACTCCGTTTTCAAAGTCTGGATCCTTGCTTTTTTGACTCTGTCGGCTCCTTGGCACAGAGTTTTGATAGCTTCCCAGGCGTCTTTAGCCTTCTTTTTGTCTGCAATCGAAAGCAAACTCTCTTCTGGTATTCCCTGGTAAATCATGGCCAGGGCAATCTTATCAGTCCTCTCGTCTATCGTAGCCTTTGGATCAGTTGGTTCTATTGCCTCCCAGACTCCGTGTGCTTGCATAAACCCTCATCTTTAACGCCCAAGCAGTATAGTTGCTTTTGGTTAACATCGGATAACTCAAACCCATAGATCCTCCCTTCATCTTATTTGCGTCCATCGTTGCTTTTGACATAAACACGAACTATCACTTTGAACCTTAATGCTCTGATACCAAGTGTTGTAAACGATCAAACAATTATAGATACATGTATAAGCTGTTTAGAAGTAAGAACATAGAAACAAAGTTTGTGCTTGTCAAAAGACCATGCAATAATTTTTTATTCTGCAGCACTATTACATATAGAAAGCTAAACAACTGGCTACCAGAAAATCAGGGACTACATGCCATGACTTTCCTTAAACAGACTCCATGATCCCTGTATTCTTGCTACTGCTTATTCTACCAAATCACTCATAATAAAAACAAATAAGTTTAAGATTATAACTCCAACAGAAAATACGATATAGCATTTGACAAATGGATATCAACCGAACAAAAACAAAAGAAGACATTTTAAATAGAAGACATTTTCTCCTAAAGAAATATATTTGCAATTTGCCATATACTTTTAATGTGTTCAAATTTAACATCCATTCAATAAGTTTTACCAAAATTCATTCAAGTTTAACATACAATCCAAGTCCAACACAGATGAAAATAAAATCTAAGGCACTATAGGATTCCCAAACTCAGTTTTTTTTTATTAATTTTACCAAAATCCTCATCAAATAAGAAAAGATCTAAAATAATTTAAGACGAAAACTATTGAACCGAAACCTAATTTTACTAAAGATAAAAAGACATAACTCAGTTAAGTATCATTAAAATATATTAAATACTATGAAAACATGCTAAATTATTTACAACATATTTGATAAAATTTCATAGTACTCTTTTCAAATTAAAAGCTACTTACTCATGAGTCATGATACATTGACGTGATTGAGTATGATCGACTTTTAAAAAATTGTCCACAAGTATTATCTAAATTTTATAAATATAAAATAAATTACCTACAAAAGCAAGTCATTGAAGGTGCAACTCGATCTTTTTTGGAGTAATTTCTTCATTGTTTGCTGCAACAAATTCATAAATAGAGGTATATTAGAAATGAAAATCAATATTTTCAAAAAATATAAATCTCTAATCAAGTTGAAGAGCTTAAAAATACTCGATACCAACATTTCGGGAAGGAAATTCTATAGAAATACATTTAAAATTTTGTGCCACAATAGAATTGTCGACTAATGTTTCTCGATCGATTGTACTTGATATATCTATTACTACGAAGTGTAAATTAAAAACTGTTATGAACCATGAAATTTCAGTTCGATCCTATCTTTTGTGAAATTTGCAAAAAAAAATAGTAAAATTTTGTTCAAACTTTAAACCAAACTGAAACTCGAAGTTAAAATAAATAACAAACATAATTTTTTTAATATATATATATATACATGATTTTGATCAGGATTAGATTTCCCTTCACTCTGTAAATATAATTTTAAGGGAAAATTTTAAGTTTTGAAAAAGACAAGCATAAAAATTGATTTCGATTCTGTCTCGTTGGCTTGAAAATAGTAAGAATCCATCTATTTAAATAAAATTGTAGAATTTATATTCTAAAAACCACTGTATGCAATAACTTACCGATTTGACTTGAAAAAATATCCACATCTTGATACGATTAGAATATTAAGGCGAAGACGAAAGAAAAAATAAGAATTTAGAAAGAAATAGTAAACAACATAGCACGATATGATATTTCCGGGGACGATAAAATTGATAAGTGGTTGAAGAGTTAAAGTTATATGTGAATCAAAATCTAATTTTGTAAAAAAAATGTGAGAGGAGAGTTTTGGATAGAGAAATAGATCGGAGAAATAATAATGGTACAAACTTAAGATATTTGGAAATGAGCTAGAAGAAAAAGATTTATAGAAATTAACAACAAATTGGGGAAAAAGAAAAAACAAAAGAACAAGAAACGTGGCGACATAGAATTAATGTTCGTGGCATTGCTAAAACACGCGGCTTTTTAATATAGCGACATGTGTCTAACTCCTTAATTATATATATTGACACATAACGTTAATAATATGTGCTCGGCAAGTAAAATTAACTGTTTGTTGAGTTGTACACATTTTTCTTGAATGCTAGCGCAACCAAATGAAAAATTATAAATTTTAGTATTTTATATATTATATCTAGATTATAAGAAATTTATTTAATATAAATTAAATAATTACAAAGTTTAAAATTATTAGTTAATGAAATTATAAAATTTCAAATTTATTATCTAAAATGCTAGAAATCACGAGCTTCAATTTGGTTGTAGTAGCATTCAAGAAAAATGTATAAAATTCGATAAAGATTACTTTACTTCTTGAGCATATATTAGAGTATGTTTTTGATATTTATCATGACAACTCAAATGATACCATTAAGTTTACTGTTCACAACCATATATCCGTTCACTTGAGTGATCACTTTCATATTTAACTCGAAGCAATTGTAAGAACCCACATAATTGTAAGAACCCACGTAAGCTCTTTTAACATCATAAGCTGAAAGTCTAAATTTAAAGTGTTATACGGACTGAACTACACAATGATGCTAAAATGTGGGTAGTAGTCTCACATTATCAAGTCAATTTGAGTCATAAGTTGAGTGGACAAATGTTACATGCGCATAACGAGTGACACTTGGAATGTGTTCTCCTCAGAGAGAGCTTTTTGAGACACTTTGAATCACTCAAAATGACTTAGAGATGGATGAAATATTATCATTCAAAGTTAGTCTCTTAGTAATGATAAATTTGTGGAAGAAAAGAAAGCCCCACATTGGTTTTGCAAAAGGAGCATCCATAACTTTATGTAGCAAAACACTTATGTAGTGTTCAAATATGTTACTTATGTATTGCTCCAACACCTACGTGCGCGCGCAAGGGGTGCAAATCTTGGGCTTTCGAGGAACAATCCGAGACTTGCGAAGCGTTCGAGCTTGCCCGCGTGTGCGATGTGCGAACACGAATGTAGCAGAAAATTGACCCGAATAATCACAGACTAATTTTGCTAATTTAATTTCCACTGGTTTTGAGCTTTTAAAATTTTAATTCCTTTTGACTACAGATTATAATTGATTTAACGTAATAATAATCAGATTCAATTACGGATTTGATTTATTATCCGACATATTAATTAATGCATTTTAATTAATTACGTGTGGAGTAGCGCACACGTTTCCTCGAGCTTATATAATATCGTATCAGACTTAGGTTTATTGATTCATTCGATATACAACACACAGTTGCTCTGTTCTAGTTCACCGAAGGTGCTGTTCGCGTAACATCGTCGTCTTCTCGGAGGCTAACAACTCGCACATACGATAAGGGCGTAATAGTTTTAAGTAGACAGTTATTCGACTGAACTCGAGAACTTCTCATTCATATCCTTTTAGTTGGTTTTTGTTATTCGCACACACTTATATTATATGTATTAATTGTAGATTGTGTTCACAGCTATACATATGTAACATATCCCCTTGAATATTTTGTCCATTAGGAAGAGGAATGACAAATTATTAAAAAGAAAATTGGTTTTAAGTAGTAAAACTTAATGCTTCATTTATGAATTGTGATAACGAGTACTGTAGAGTGACAACGGACGAAAAATCAGAACACTCACACATTAATTTTATTCAATTAGCCATTGAAAAGCACATTAACACTTGTACAAAGAAATGACTTCGATACATATTCTTGGATGATAGTTTAATTAAGAATAAACACAGCAATAATCTTTCTGTATATGAATGCAACCTCCTCCACGAAACCCTGAGTCTCTCCATAACTCATCACAATCAATCCCCAAGTCTGCGCATTTTCCAAAACATTCTCCAATTGTGCCTTTCTCTCTAATCGCAGATGCAGATACATTAAATGATGTACATCAAAGGCTATAAAAAAATGCACCATGATATTTTGGATATAACCTTGGACATCAAGTTTGTTACTATATAAACATTAAACACTATGATCTTGCAGTGTGCGCTTCTGTGCACATGCAACATAGGGAAAAAAGGCACACAAGCGTATGCATATAAACTGTTAATGAACTATACCAAGCAAGACGATTAGCAAAATAAGTGTAATCTATGTCACCAAAGTTCCTTGGCAATGAAAGAAATACTCTTGTGAACTTACTTGTTGAATTATAATTACTCAATTACAGATAACTAATGAAATATGAGGTATTGACCACTATACATACGGACAAACCGCCATCCCTCATCTCTATCTGATCCGCTTGTGAGCTTACTTGTTCAATTATAATTACTCAACTACAGATAACAAAAATAAGTTATAACAACATGTTTGCGTATTGAGTATAAAGTTGGCGCATTGATAATATTATTGTGTGGTATATTATTCATTTTCAAAAAAAGACTAATATTTTTAAATATTACCTTCATTAAAAAGGCATTAAGATAGTTCAGGTATACCGAATTCACAGACATCTTAAATATTATCTTCAGTTAAGCTTACTAAGGATGAACAAGGTACACCTGTAGATGTCACTAAATTTCGAGGTATGATTGGTTCATTGTTATATTTAACTGCTTCACGACCGGACATTATGTATAGTGTATGCTTGTGTGCTCGTTTTCAGTCTCAACCTAAAGAATCTCATTTGAATGTCGTTAAACATATTTTTAAATATTTAAAAGGTTCGAGTGACTTGGGATTATTTTATCCAAGCTCCTCTTCTTTTGACTTAATCGGTTTTTCAGATGCTGACTATGCAGGGTCACAGGTTGATGGAAAAAGCACAAGTGGTGCTTGTGAATTTTTAGGAGATTGTTTAGTTGCATGGCATAGCAAAAAACCAACTTTAGTAGCTCTTTCTACAGCCGAAGGATAGTACATTGCAGCTGGAAGTTGGTGTGCTCAAATTTTGTGGATGCAACAAACATTGCAGGATTTTGGTATTTCTTATTCAAATATTCCTATTTATTGTGATAATACCTCTGCAATTAATATCTCTAAAAATCCTGTCATGCATTCTCGTACCAAGCATATTGATGTTCGTCACCATTTTGTACGAGATAACGTTTCCAAAGGTAATATTGAGCTTATCTATATATCTACTGAGAAACAGCGTGCAGATATCTTCACTAAGCCTTTAGTTGAAGATAGATTTTGTTTGATGCGTCGAGAACTTGGTATGTGCTCCTTGTGTGATTAATTCTTTTGTCCCTTTTATGATGTTGAGGGGGAGAAAGAGTTGTTTTTTGATTTTGATTATGTACTGATTTCATTTGATTTTATACTTATTGTTATATCTGTTGCATAAAGATATAATCCGCATATGTTATTTTGTTGTTACTAACATCTTGAACAGAGCTTAAAGTTTTTTTGATAGGGGGAGCAATTGTTCTCTTTGTCATCATCATAAAAGGGGGAGAATATTGATTTGCAGATTTACGATGATGACCTAATTCAAGATGTATGTAGAGAATGCAGATTATGGGACTTAGTTGTTGTAAGTGATAGGGTTTGGTGTAATTCTATTTGACTGGGTAAACAAGTTTATCCCCAAAATAAACTCTTTCTTGATAAACCTATTTGAACTATTCTAATCTTATCCTTTCTAAGGTTTATCTTTTACAACCAACTAACGGGTTGTATTACAAAGACTTATTCAAATATTTTTAAATAAATAGATTATCCAATCTTATCTCTTCTTTGTTTTGAAAATCAAACCCGTTAGATTTGTGTGTATAAATACACATCTTGTTTTTCAGATTCAATAAGAGTGCTTATTTCACGTTCTATCTTTATTCTCCGAAAAACTCTTCTTATTCCATTCTCTTGAATATTCTATTTAAGAAGAAGACACATCTCATGTTTTCAGATTACACCTAATGATTCCATGTTCTATCTTTATAATCTGAAACACCATTCTTGTTTTATATATCTTGAATATCCAGTCAAACAAGAAGCCTAGTTTGAGTTGTAATATTTCATTATTATCTATTGCGTGTATTCATATCAACTTTGTGCTGGGTTGTGGCAAGCTTGATTTCAAAGTATAGCAAGGTAGCTAGAAGGCTAAGGAATAGCAGTGGGCTAAGTAGCAAGGTAGCTTGGGAAATGGTTTCTTTCAGGTGCTATATTTGTAATCAAGGAAAAGACTATAAGTTCTTTTATTAAAGTTGATATAATACATTCTAATGCTAGTTGGCATGAGGACTTGGATGTAGGCCATAGACTAGGTGTAGGGGCCGAACCAAGTGAAAACTTCTGGTGTTATTACTTATTAAGTTTTCAGCATTCTGTATTTTTTACTGTTATTTATATTCTGCAGTTAATTGAGACTGTCCCATTCATTGTCTCATTTGTAAAGGGACTGTCCCATTTGCATAAGAGACTGTCCCATTTGCCTTGACAGTTAGAATATTATATTATATATCGAGTCATCGAATTTCAATAAATACTAAATATCTTTAAATTACATCTAGAATTTAGAAAACTATATTTCTCTCCATAAAAATCCGTACAAAACTATTTTAAATTTAATAGCCACCATTTCATCTTGACTCCACCTCTTTCCATAATGAGACGACAAACAAATTATTTATAAACATTAAATATCTTTAAGTGGCATTTGTTGTCCGTAAAAAATTAGAAAACTCTATTCCCCTCAAAAATTTGTTATTAAATTCAGTAACTGCAATTTCATTTAACGTCTCATCCTTTGCCACTCCCCGCCTCGATAGTGTTCCAAAGAGGTTAAAAAAAAATTTACTGCACAAAATGACAAGAAAATGAGTACCAGAACACCCTCTGAAAATTATATATAAATATCCATTGTGTGTGTACATTGGTACAATGATAGAGAACACCCTCTCAAAATTTTATATATAAAGTGAATACAATAGTATGAACAAAGCAGTATAACTTGTAACTACAATGTTTTACAAATATTTAGCAAGTTTCTTCTACACCATCTGAACTATTCTTGAACAAACAGTCCCTGATTTTAACTACTAGAAGAAAAACAACAGTCCCTGAATGGTGGTAGGCAAACTCCTGCAGCATATCCTGAGTCTTTGCACTCGTCGGTGCAGTTCATGTCCAACTCTTTGCATTTCATAGAACAGCCTGCAAATTGCTTATTAACTCCGATTGCAGACACTGAAACCAAAAAGATCATTACAATAGTGTACACATATTATGAAGCAGCATGATAAAAACCAAAGCCTATACTGAAGTGTGTGAATTACATAAATCTCGCGATGAAAATTGATTACCAGGAGAAGCTAGTAGCAGAATTAGTGCAATCCATATCGCTAACTTTTTAGCAGTGGAAGAAAAACTCAGGTGCACCATTTTTGCTCTAATTTCTTCTATATTACAAGTGTGATTACAAATGTTATATATCTTCAATGTACTCTGCGAATACATTATATACTACTAGCTATGCATGATTTTTTGACAGCTGTACATAGTGATAAAGCAATTAATCATCCACAGTCATCTATACTTATCTGCTAACTAACTTTTGATGGATATGCATTTCCTCGCTAGAGGTAGCTGCAATCTTTGACTGCAAAATTTGTTTTTGGATGATGTAAAAACTACAAGCTATAAGAAAACCTAAAAAAGTATACTGAAAATACAATATATAGCATTTGACAAATGGATATCAACCGAACAACAACAAAAGAAGACATTTTAAATAGAAGACATTCTCTCCTAAAGAAATATATTTGCAATTTGCCATATACTTTTAATGTGTTCAAATTTAACATCCATTCAATAAGTTTTACCAAAATTCATTCAAGTTTAACATACAATCTAAAATAAAATCTAAGGCACTATAGGACTCCCAAACTCAGTTTTTTATTAATTTTACCAAAATCCTCATCAAATAAGAAAAGATCTAAAATAATTTAAGCCGAAAACTATTGAACCGAAACCTAATTTTACTAAAGATAAAAAGACATAACTCACTTTATCATTAAAATATATTAAATACTATGAAAACATGATAAATTATTTACAACATATTTGATAAAATTTCATAATACTCTTTTCAAAAACTCCATTAAAATCTACTTACTCATGAGTCATGATGCATTGACGTGATTGAGTATGATCGACTTTTAAAAAATTGTCCACAAGTATTATGTAAATTTTATAAATATAAAATAAATTACCTACAAAAGCAAGTCATTGAAGGTGCAACTTGATCTTTTTTGGAGCAATTTCTTCATTGTTTGCTGCAACAAATTCATAAATAGAGGTATATTAGAAAATGAACATCAATATTTTCAAAAAATATAAATCTCTAATCAAGTTGAAGAGCTTAAAAATACTGGATGCCAACATTTCGGGAATGAAATTCTTATGAAATATATTTAAAATTTTGTGCCATAGTAGAATTGTCGACTAATGTTTCTAGATCCATTGTACTTGATCTATCTATTACTACGAAGTGTAAATTAAAAACTGTTATGAACCATGAAATTTCAATTCGATCCTATCTTTTGTCAAATTTGCAAAAAAAATAGTAAAATTTTGTTCAAACTTTAAATCAAACCGAAACTCGAAGTTAAAATAAATAACAAACATAATTTTTTAATATATACATACATGATTTGGATCGGGATTAGATTTCCCTTCACTCTGTAAATATAATTTTAAGGGAAAATTTTAAGTTTTGAAAAAAATAAGCATAAAAATTGGTTTCGATTCTATCTCGTTGGCTTGAAAAATAGTAAGAATCCATCTATTTAAATAAAATTGTAGAATTTATATTCTAAAAATCATTGTATGCAATAACTTACCGATTTGACTTGAAAAAATATCCACATCTTGAAACGATTAGAATAATAAGGCGAAGACGAAAGAAAATACAAGAATTTAGGAAGAAATAGCAAACAACATAGCACGATATGATATTTCTGGGGACGATAAAATTGATAAGTGGTTGAAGAGTTGAAGTTATATGTGAATCATCAAAATCTAACTTTGTTAAAAAATGTGAGAGGAGAGTTTTGGATAGAGAAATAGATCGGGGAAATAATAATGGTACAAACTTAAGATATTTGGAAATGAGCTAGAAGAAAAAGATTTATAGAAATTAACAGCAAATTGGGGAAAAAGAAAAAAAACAAGAAACGTGGCGGCAGAGAATTAATGTTCGTGGCATTGCTAAAACACGCGGCTTTTTAATATAGCGACAGGTGTCCAACTCCTTAATTATATATATTGACACGTAAAAGTTAATAATATGTGCTCGGCAAGTAAAATTAACTGTTTGTTGAGTTGTACACATTTTTCTTGAATGCTAGCGCAACCAAATGAAAAATTATAAATTTTTGTATTTTATATATTATATCTAGATTATAAGAAATTCATTAAATATAAAATTAAATAATTACAAAGTTTAAAATTATTAGTTATTAAAATTATAAAATTCCAAATTTATTATTTAAAATACTAGAAATCACGAACTTCAATTTTGTTATAGTAGCATTCAAGAAAAAATGTATAAAACTCGTTAAAAGATTACTTTACTTCTCGAGCAAATATTAGAGTATGTTTTTGATATTTATTATGACTACTCAAATGATACCATTAAGATTACTGTTCACAACCATATATCCGTTCACTTGAGTGACCACTTTCATATTTAACTCGAAGCAATTGTAAGAACCCACATAATTGTAAGAACCCACATAAGCTCTGTTAACATCTTAAGCTGAAAGTCTAAATTTAAAGTGTTATACGGACTGAACTACACAATGATGCTATTGTTGGAAAATGTGGGTAGTAGTCCCACATTATCAAGTCAATTTGAGTCATAAGTTGAGTGGATAAATGTTGCATGCGCACAACGAGTGACACTTGGAATGCGTTCTCCTCAGAGAGAGCTTTCTGAGACACTTTGAATCACTCAAAATAACTTAGAGATGGATGAAATATGATCATTCAAAGTTAGTCTCTTAATAATGATAAATTTGTGGAAGAAAAGAAAGCCCCACATTGGTTTTGCAAAAGGAGCATCCATAACTTTATATAGCAAAACACTTAAGTAGTGTTCAAATGTGTTAATTATGTATTGCCCTAACACCTGTGTGCGCGCGCAAGGGGTGCAAATCTTGGGCTTTCGAGGAACAATCCGAGGCTTGCGAAGTGTTCGAGCTTTCCCGCGTGTGCGATGTGCGGACACGAATGTAGCAGAAAATTGACCCAAATAATCACAAACTAATTTTACTATTTTTTTATCGTAGGTAACCCGCAGCCGCTACCCTTCGGGTGCGCACTGGGTAAACCCTACGGGCTCACGCAATAGCCTGCAAACCACGTAAACCAAGGTAAACCGTATTTAAGCGACATGCTCTGACTCATGAGGTATAATCATAAAATTCTCCTCCCGTGGGATTCGAACCTGTGATCAAGAGGATAGTTATCCTCTTTTTAACCAACTGACCCAACCCTTGCGGGCACAATTTTGCTAATTTAATTTCCACTAGTTTTGGGCTTTTAAAATTTTAATTTCCTTTTGACTACGGATTATTATAATTGATTTGACGTAATAATAATCAGATTCAATTACGGATTTGATTTATTAACCGACTGATTAATTAATGCATTTTAATTAATTACGCGTGGAGTAGCGCACACGTTTCCTCGAGCTTATATAATATCGTATCAGACTTAGGGTTATTCGATATACAACACACAGTTGCTCTGTTCTAGTTCACCGAAGGTGCTGTTCGCGTAACATCATCGTCTTCTCGTTTTATCCTGGGAGGCTAACGACTCGCACATACAATAAGGGCCGTAATAGTTTCAAGGAGGCAGTTATCCGACTGAACTCGAGAACTTCTCATTCATATCCTTTTAGTTGGTTTCTGTTATTCGCACACACTTATATTACATGTATTAATAGTATATTGTGTTCACAGCTATACATATCCCCTTTGAATATTTTGTCCATTAGGAAGAGGAATGACAAATTATTAAAAAGAAAATTGGTTTTTAGTAGTAAAACTTAATGCTTCATTTGTGAATTGTCATAACGAGTACTGCAGAGTGACTACGGACGAAAAATCAGAACATCCACACATTAATTTTATTCAATTAGCCATTGAAAGCACATTAACACTTGTACAGAGAAATGACTTTCATACATATTCTTGGATGATAGTTTAATTAAGAATAAACACAGCAACAATCTTTCTGTATAGGAATGCAACCTCCTCCACGAAACCCCGAGTCTCTCCATAACTCATCACAATCAATCCCCAAGTCTGCGCATTTTCCAAAACATTCTCCAATTGTTCCTTTCTCTCTAATCCCCAAGTCTGCGCTTCTGTGCACATGCAACATACGGAAAAAAAGGCACACAAGCGTATGCATGTAAACTCAGTGATGAACTATACCAAGCAAGACGATTAGCAAAATAAGTGTAATCCATGTCACAAAAGTTCCTTGGCCATGAAAGAAATACTCTTGTGAACTTACTTGTTGAATTATAATTACTCAATTACAGATAACTAATGAAATATGAGGTATTGACCACTATACATACGGACAAACCACCATCCCTCATCTCTATCTGATCCGCTTGTGAGCTTACTTGTTCAATTATAATTACTCAACTACAGATAATCGAAATAAGTTATAACAACATGTTTGCGTATTGAGTATAAAGGTGGCGCATTGATAATATTATTGTGTGGTATATTATTCATTTTCAAAAAAAGACTAATATTTTTAAATATTTCCTTCATTAAAAAGGCATTAAGATAGTTCAGGTATACCGAATTCACCGACATCTTAAATATTATCTTCGTAAAAACTTTATCTTTCTGTGAGCAATGATAAGTAAATAGTATATTTTGGGGTTTCTGAGTTTAATTACTATCAGGATGTTTCTCACTCATTTATGTTTAATACAAAAGAAGCTAATATGAGGTTTCTATCCGGTCACAAACATGAATAGTTAATAGTTTCACATGTTTTAGCTCGACCGAAAGAAATAAAATTATACACAACTGAGATATAAACTAGTTGATAATCCCGAATCACCCGGGGATCCCTTCCTTGTTGAACCCGGACCCGAACTCCGGTTGGACAGAAATGACGGCGGCGTGCGGTGTAGCTATAGGGTGGGAACCTACAAATAGAACCGGAGGGGGTGGCGTCACCGCGGCACCTCCGGCGTGAAAATTAGAAAGGGTTTTGAAAGGGGTAAAACGGGAATTATACGAGTATATTGTGGTGTGTGTGTATATGAGAGATGAAGTAACCCCTTATACCCCTTTTATACCCCTTTTGTTCAGCCTTTTATAGGCTTTCCATTAGGGTTTAGGGGTCTGTACCTTTTGATCTGGACTGTAGGTGTGATTTTTGGACTGTAGAACGTGTGGACGTTCATGATGAGCTGGTGTTCTACTGAATCCGGACCGTAGGAACGTTCTGGGTCCGGGCTACCTGGACGGTGGTGATACTGCCACGTGTCCTGGGGTCTGCCAGAGTTATTGCTGAATGGTCCCTGAGCCCTTCTTATTGGGTCTTGGGCTCTTACCGACGGGCCTGTGATATTATAGGCTATCACTAGTGTTATAGTTAACTAAATAAATTGTATATATCTGATTATTTGTGTTCGAAAGCATGAAATTAGAAATAGTAAATATCGAAGCTATTCATCTATAATCACTTAACAATACTTGATGCAGAGCTGAACTACAATTTGCTATTATGATTGAACTTCTTTTTATTTTGCATACTTATGTTAATTCTCTGACAACTATTCTTGAACAAATCATGTACACAGTTATCAGTCATAGACATATTACGCTGATCATTATGCATGTACTCTGAGGTTACAAAAATTTCAAGTACTTCAAGTGCAGCACTGATAATCACAGATCACGAGACGACAAACAATTTGTTCATAAATACTAAATATCTTTAAATTACATCAGTTGGTGAGAATTTAGAAAACTATGTTTCTCTCCTTAAAAATCAGTACAAAACTATTTTAAATTTAATAGCCACCATTTCATCTTGACTCCACCTCTTTCATCATGAGACGACAAACAAATTATTTATAAACATTAAATATCTTTAAGTGGCATTTGTTGTCGGTAAAAAAATAGAAAACTCTGTTCCCCTCAAAAATCCATTATTAAATTCAGTAGCTGCAATTTCATTTAACGTCTCATCCTTTGCCACTCCCCGCCTCGATAGTGTTCCAAAGAGGTTAAAAAAAAATTACTGCACAAAATGACAAGAAAATGAGTATCAGAACACCCTCTGAAAATTTTATATATAAATATCCATTGTGTGTGTACATTGGTACAATGATAGAGAACACCCTCTGAAAATTTTAATATAAAGTGAATACAATAGTATGAACAAAGCAGTAAACTTGTAACTACACTGTTTTACAAATATTTAGCAAGTTTCTTCTACACCATCTGATAACTATTCTTCAACAAACAACAACAGTCCCTGAATGGTGGTAGGCAAACTCCTGCAGCATATCCTGAGTCTTTGCACTCGTCGTTGCAGTTCATGTCCAACCCTTTGCATTTGATAGAACAGCCCGCAGATTGCTTATTAACTCCGATTGCAGACACTGAAACCAAAAAGATCATTACAATAGTGTACACATTATGAAGCAGCATGATAAAAACCAAAGCCTATACTGAAGTGTGTGAATTACATAAATCTCGCGATGAAAATTGATTACCAGGAGAAGCTAGGAGCAAAATTAGTGCAATCCATATCGCTAACTTTTTAGCAGTGGAAGAAAAACTCAGGTGCACCATTTTTGCTCTAATTTCTTCTATATTACAAGTTTGATTACAAATGTTATATATCTTCAATGTACTCTGCGAATACATTATACTACTAGCTATGCATGATTTTTTGACAGCTGTACATAGTGATAAAGCAATTAATCATCCACAGTCATCTATACTTATCTGCCAACTAACTTTTGATGGATATGCATTTCCTCGCTAGAGGTAGCTGCAATCTTTGACTGCAACATTTGTTTTTGGATGATGTAAAAACTACAAGCTATAAGAAAACCTAAAAAAGTATACTGAAAATGTTATAAACGATCAAACAGTTATAGATACATGTATAAGCTGTTTAGAAGTAAGAACATAGAAACAAAGTTTGTGCTTGTCAAAAGACCATGCAATAATTTTTTATTCTGCAGCACTAATTTTTTACATATAGAAAGCTAAACAACTGGCTACCACAAAATCAAGGACTACATGCCATGACTTTCCTTAAACAGACTCCATGATCCCTGTATTCTTGCTACTGCTTATTCTACCAAATCACTCATAATAAAAACAAATAAGTTTAAGATTATAACTCCAACAGAAAATACGATATATAGCATTTGACAAATGGATATCAACCGAACAAAACAAAAGAAGACATTTTAAATAGAAGATATTTTCTCCTAAAGAAATATATTTGCAATTTGCCATATACTTTTAATGTGTTCAAATTTAACATCCATTCAATAAGTTTTACCAAAATTCATTCAAGTTTAACATACAATCCAAGTCCAACACAGATGAAAATAAAATCTAAGGCACTATAGGACTCCCAAACTCAGTTTTTTTTTATTAATTTTACCAAAATCATCATCAAATAAGAAAAGATCTAAAATAATTTAAGACAAAAACTATTGAACCGAAACCTAATTTTACTAACGACTAAAATTGCATAATAAAAACAAAATAAGTTTAAGATTATAACTCCAACACTCTCCCCCTTAATCTTAAACTCTCAGACAAGTTCCTTTACTCCCAGAAGTTCCCTCATTCTCTCAAACTTGATGGTGGACAGTGCCTTTGTCAAAATGTCAGCTCGTTGATGTTCACTAGCTATGTGCTTTATGACTATTTCCCCACGCTCCACACACTCCCGAATGAAATGATAACGAATACTAATATGCTTGCTGCGCCCATAGAAAACAGGATTTTTGGCAAGATCTATAGCTGACTTGTTGTCTATGTATAGAACAATTGGCCCTATGCATTCATTCATGACCTGACTTAAAACATTTCGAAGCCACATACCTTGACAAGGGCCGCTGTGGCAGCCATGAATTCGGCCTCACAGGAGGACAAAGCTACACATTTCTGCTTTTGAGACATCCATGTGATCATGTTTCATTTAAAAAAAACACCATACCCCCAATACTCATACTCCTCCTGTCATCAATATTACCTGCCAAAGTTAGAATGTTATTACCTCCCTGTTTCGAATAGATCAGTCCGTAGTCAAGCGTGCCTTTTATATATCGAAGTATCCTCTTTACAGCATTTTGATGAAGAACAGTTGGTCGTTCCATGTAACGACTTATGATGCCAACAACATACGAAATGTCAGGCCTTGTATGAACAAGGTAACGAAGTCCACCCACCATAATTTTATACTGAGTCGTGTCTACTGTTTTACCTCCCTCATCTTTGGTTAACTGTTCTTTTGGGTCCATCGGGTACTTGGTGGGATTGCATCCTATCATTCCTGCATTCTCCAGAATTTCTTTGCGTTACTCGACTGCTTTATCTATTATAACCCTCCTTTACTGAACTTCAATTCCCAGATAGTACGTTAGCTTTCCCAAATTACTCATTTCAAATTTTGAGTTCATTTGCTTCTTGAACTCCTCAATGATGCCCACATTAGAACCTGTGACCAACAGAATATCTACATAAACTGCGATTATCAACTTTTCACCTCTTACTTGCTTAGTATATACAACATGTTCATACGGGCAACGCTTGAACCCAAGTCCCAACAAACAGCTGTTGAGTTTCCCATACCAGGCTCGAGGGGCCTGGCGCAATCCGTACAAGGCCTTCAGAAGCTTATATACAAGATGTTCTTTTCCCTCATTTTCATATCCTTCTGGTTGAGCCACATAAACCTCTTCGTTAATTTCACCATTCAGAAACGCAGTTTTCACATCAAGATGATGCACTTGCCACTGATTTTTTGCAGATAAAGCTAGTAACAAACGAACAGTCTCCAATCGAGTCACAGGGGCAAAAATTTCATCGAAATCCACACCATATTCTTGAGCGTAGCCTTTTGCTACGAGTTGCGCTTTATGTTTCACTATTTTTCCGTCTGCATCTTTCTTCAGTTTGAATATCCACTTTAGGCCTATGGTCTTGTGCCCGTATGGAAGTTCCGTTAGTACCCAAGTTCCATTTTTTTGATGGATTCAATCTCCTTGTCCATTGCTTGTTTCCATTCCCTTTTTTTTAACTGCTTGCCCATAGTTGCCCACTAAAAGTAACTCGTCCTCCACTTCTACTACCTCTGAATTATTGTAAATATCATTAAGCGTTCTGTACCGCTTTGGCTCGCTGCTATCATCATAGTTATCAGAATTTTGGTAGCTCGATGGTGAGTGAGGAGGTGTTATTTCACGAGCTTCCGAGATGTCATCATTTTCTGCACCTTCTTGCTGAGACTGCTCGATATCTGTATGCATTTCAGGAACTAAGAAAGACCCAGCATAACTTTCTTCCTCTTTTTGTCGATTCCAAGGCCAGTGTTTTAACTCATCGAACAGAACATCCCTACTTACATATACTCGTTTGTTTATAGGATCAAACAAGCGATAAGCCTTAGTATCTGGTTCCTTTCCAAGATTAATTACTTGCATACTTCGATCATCCAATTTTTTTATGTGCACATGTGGGACTTTCATATGCGCCAAACATCCAAAAACACGGACATGACTAATATTTGGCTTTGAACCTGTCCAAGCCTCATAAGGTGTTTGTCCAGACAGAGCTCGAGTGGGTAACCTGTTAAGTATGTAAACTGAGTGCCGAACTGCCTCCCCCCATAATTCTGATGGTAACTTTGTTTCTTTCAAGTAGCTACGTGCCATTTCAACCACTGTTCGATTTCTGCGCTCCACAACACCATTTTGTTGGGGCGTGTATAGAGCCGTATAGTGCCGCTCAATCCCAATCTCTTCACAATACGAAGTGAATTCCCTTGAGGAAAACTCTCCTCCTCGATCTGATCTAAAAACCTTCACTTTTTTTCCATTTCCATCCTCAACTTTCGCTCGAAATTTTTTAAAAGCACTAAAAGCCTCATCTTTACTTTTGAGTAAGTATATCCACATGACACGACTGAAATCATCAACAAGAAGGAAGAAATATTTGTTACCTCCAGCAGTTGCAGGTTCAATAGGACCGCACAAATCACCATGGACTGACTCTAGGACTTTGCTGGCCCTGTAGCTTGATTTCGATGGAAATGACTTTCTTGTTTGTTTCGACACCAAACATCCCGTACAAACATCTTTTGGTTGAATAATGTTTGGCACCATACACCATTCTATCCTTATACATCAAAGCAATGGATTTGAAATTGATGTGCCCCAAGCGTGTGTGCCACAGGTACGCTACTTCTTCAGATCTATAAAATAAGCACTCTGGCTCAATTCTCAATGATTAACTTATACAACCTGTTGGAAGATCTTTTTACCTTCATCAATAAATCTCCTTTCTTCTCATAAACCCACAGATAGTCTCCATTTAGCACGACTTTATTTCTTCCTCTGACAGTTGACCTAGGCTGATTATATTGCTGCACAAACTGGGTATATAATAAACATCATGGAGTGTCCGTTCCTCACCATTTTTACATTTAAAGATTATTGACCCTTTTCCTTCTATGTTGACTGTTGATCCATCCCCGAACTTGACTTGACCATTTACTCCCTCGTCTAAAGTCTTGAATTTTGACTTTGCACCCGTCATATGATGCTAGCGCCGTTGTCCAAATACCATACATTAGACTCCACTCATTTTTCTTTGTCATTTATTATGAGTTTTGGTCGCATCCCCTGTTCATTCAGCAACATTAAATCGGCATGCTTTGCTAATAATAGCGCTGGTTCATCATCATCCATCCTGGACAATTGGACCTCCTGTGTCACTTCTCTAGTACGACGGGGTTTTCTGCACTCCGCTGCGTAGTGTCCATAATTGTTATAATTGTAACATTTTATTTTGCTTTTATCCCTTGCACCTCGCCCTTTCATGTAACCAGTGGACTCTGCTCCAGTTTTTCCAGTTCGCTTTAGCCACTCTTCTCTGGTCAATAGTAGTTTACACTCATCCTTCTCTTTCTTAGCCCATTCATCATCTGTGAGCAGTAACTGACTGCTAGCACCTTCAGTATGGCCTTTCAATCTTTCTTCATGTGCCTTAAGAGATCCCACAATCTCTTCAACCGTCATTGTCTCCATATTCCCAAATTGCTCCAGCGTTGAGGCTATTTGCAGGAATTTCGTTGGTACAGCTCTTAGTAATACTTTTTCCCATATATATTTATTTTTCTCCGAGTGCCCTGATGTTTGTTACCAGTCCATTGAGTCTCATGCAGAAATCATCAAGCTGATCATTGTCCTTCATCTGCAATGATTCAAACTCCGTTTTCAAAGTCTGGATCCTTGCTTTTTTGACTCTGTCGGCTCCTTGGCACAGAGTTTTGATAGCTTCCCAGGCGTCTTTAGCCTTCTTTTTGTCTGCAATCGAAAGCAAACTCTCTTCTGGTATTCCCTGGTAAATCATGGCCAGGGCAATCTTATCAGTCCTCTCGTCTATCGTAGCCTTGGATCAGTTGGTTCTATTGCCTCCCAGACTCCGTGTGCTTGCATAAACACCCTCATCTTTAACGCCCAAGCAGTATAGTTGCTTTTGGTTAACATCGGATAACTCAAACCCATAGATCCTCCCTTCATCTTGTTTGCGTCCATCGTTGCTTTTGACATAAACACGAACTATCACTTTGAACCTTAATGCTCTGATACCAAGTGTTGTAAACGATCAAACATTATAGATACATGTATAAGCTGTTTAGAAGTAAGAACATAGAAACAAAGTTTGTGCTTGTCAAAAGACCATGCAATAATTTTTTATTCTGCAGCACTATTACATATAGAAAGCTAAACAACTGGCTACCAAAAATCAGGGACTACATGCCATGACTTTCCTTAAACAGACTCCATGATCCCTGTATTCTTGCTACTGCTTATTCTACCAAATCACTCATAATAAAAACAAATAAGTTTAAGATTATAACTCCAACAGAAAATACGATATATAGCATTTGACAAATGGATATCAACCGAACAAAAACAAAAGAAGACATTTTAAATAGAAGACATTTTTCCTAAAGAAATATATTTGCAATTTGCCATATACTTTTAATGTTCAAATTTAACATCCATTCAATAAGTTTTACCAAAATTCATTCAAGTTTAACATACAATCCAAGTCCAACACAGATGAAAATAAAATCTAAGGCACTATAGGATTCCCAAACTCAGTTTTTTTTATTAATTTTACCAAAATCCTCATCAAATAAGAAAAGATCTAAAATAATTTAAGACGAAAACTATTGAACCGAAACCTAATTTTACTAAAGATAAAAAGACATAACTCAGTTAAGTATCATTAAATATATTAAATACTATGAAAACATGCTAAATTATTTACAACATATTTGATAAAATTTCATAGTACTCTTTTCAAATTAAAAGCTACTTACTCATGAGTCATGATACATTGACGTGATTGAGTATGATCGACTTTTAAAAAATTGTCCACAAGTATTATCTAAATTTTATAAATATAAAATAAATTACCTACAAAAGCAAGTCATTGAAGGTGCAACTCGATCTTTTTTGGAGTAATTTCTTCATTGTTTGCTGCAACAAATTCATAAATAGAGGTATATTAGAAAATGAAAATCAATATTTTCAAAAAATATAAATCTCTAATCAAGTTGAAGAGCTTAAAAATACTCGATACCAACATTTCAGGAAGGAAATTCTATAGAAATACATTTAAAATTTTGTGCCACAATAGAATTGTCGACTAATGTTTCTCGATCGATTGTACTTGATATATCTATTACTACGAAGTGTAAATTAAAAACTGTTATGAACCATGAAATTTCAGTTCGATCCTATCTTTTGTGAAATTTGCAAAAAAAAATAGTAAAATTTTGTTCAAACTTTAAACCAAACTGAAACTCGAAGTTAAAATAAATAACAAACATAATTTTTTTAATATATATATATACATGATTTTGATCAGGATTAGATTTCCCTTCACTCTGTAATATAATTTTAAGGGAAAATTTTAAGTTTTGAAAAAGACAAGCATAAAAATTGATTTCGATTCTGTCTCGTTGGCTTGAAAATAGTAAGAATCCATCTATTTAAATAAAATTGTAGAATTTATATTCTAAAAACCACTGTATGCAATAACTTACCGATTTGACTTGAAAAAATATCCACATCTTGATACGATTAGAATATTAAGGCGAAGACGAAAGAAAAAATAAGAATTTAGAAAGAAATAGTAAACAACATAGCACGATATGATATTTCCGGGGACGATAAAATTGATAAGTGGTTGAAGAGTTAAAGTTATATGTGAATCAAAATCTAATTTTGTAAAAAAATGTGAGAGGAGAGTTTTGGATAGAGAAATAGATCGGAGAAATAATAATGGTACAAACTTAAGATATTTGGAAATGAGCTAGAAGAAAAAGATTTATAGAAATTAACAACAAATTGGGGAAAAAGAAAAAACAAAAGAACAAGAAACGTGGCGACATAGAATTAATGTTCGTGGCATTGCTAAAACACGCGGCTTTTTAATATAGCGACATGTGTCTAACTCCTTAATTATATATATTGACACATAACGTTAATAATATGTGCTCGGCAAGTAAAATTAACTGTTTGTTGAGTTTTACACATTTTTCTTGAATGCTAGCGCAACCAAATGAAAAATTATAAATTTTAGTATTTTATATATTATATCTAGATTATAAGAAATTTATTTAATATAATTAAATAATTACAAAGTTTAAAATTATTAGTTAATGAAATTATAAAATTTCAAATTTATTATCTAAAATGCTAGAAATCACGAGCTTCAATTTGGTTGTAGTAGCATTCAAGAAAAATGTATAAAATTCGATAAAGATTACTTTACTTCTTGAGCATATATTAGAGTATGTTTTTGATATTTATCATGACAACTCAAATGATACCATTAAGTTTACTGTTCACAACCATATATCCGTTCACTTGAGTGATCACTTTCATATTTAACTCGAAGCAATTGTAAGAACCCACATAATTGTAAGAACCCACGTAAGCTCTTTTAACATCATAAGCTGAAAGTCTAAATTTAAAGTGTTATACGGACTGAACTACACAATGATGCTAAAATGTGGGTAGTAGTCTCACATTATCAAGTCAATTTGAGTCATAAGTTGAGTGGACAAATGTTACATGCGCATAACGAGTGACACTTGGAATGTGTTCTCCTCAGAGAGAGCTTTTTGAGACACTTTGAATCACTCAAAATGACTTAGAGATGGATGAAATATTATCATTCAAAGTTAGTCTCTTAGTAATGATAAATTTGTGGAAGAAAAGAAAGCCCCACATTGGTTTTGCAAAAGGAGCATCCATAACTTTATGTAGCAAAACACTTATGTAGTGTTCAAATATGTTACTTATGTATTGCTCCAACACCTACGTGCGCGCGCAAGGGGTGCAAATCTTGGGCTTTCGAGGAACAATCGAGACTTGCGAAGCGTTCGAGCTTGCCCGCGTGTGCGATGTGCGAACACGAATGTAGCAGAAAATTGACCCGAATAATCACAGACTAATTTTGCTAATTTAATTTCCACTGGTTTTGAGCTTTTAAAATTTTAATTCCTTTTGACTACAGATTATTATAATTGATTTAACGTAATAATAATCAGATTCAATTACGGATTTGATTTATTATCCGACATATTAATTAATGCATTTTAATTAATTATGTGTGGAGTAGCGCACACGTTTCCTCGAGCTTATATAATATCGTATCAGACTTAGGTTTATTGATTCATTCGATATACAACACACAGTTGCTCTGTTCTAGTTCACCGAAGGTGCTGTTCGCGTAACATCGTCGTCTTCTCGGAGGCTAACAACTCGCACATACGATAAGGGCCGTAATAGTTTTAAGTAGACAGTTATTCGACTGAACTCGAGAACTTCTCATTCATATCCTTTTAGTTGGTTTTTGTTATTCGCACACACTTATATTATATGTATTAATGTAGATTGTTCACAGCTATACATATGTAACATATCCCCTTGAATATTTTGTCCATTAGGAAGAGGAATGACAAATTATTAAAAAGAAAATTGGTTTTAAGTAGTAAAACTTAATGCTTCATTTATGAATTGTGATAACGAGTACTGTAGAGTGACAACGGACGAAAAATCAGAACACTCACACATTAATTTTATTCAATTAGCCATTGAAAAGCACATTAACACTTGTACAAAGAAATGACTTCGATACATATTCTTGGATGATAGTTTAATTAAGAATAAACACAGCAATAATCTTTCTGTATATGAATGCAACCTCCTCCACGAAACCCTGAGTCTCTCCATAACTCATCACAATCAATCCCCAAGTCTGCGCATTTTCCAAAACATTCTCCAATTGTGCCTTTCTCTCTAATCGCAGATGCAGATACATTAAATGATGTACATCAAAGGCTATAAAAAAATGCACCATGATATTTTGGATATAACCTTGGACATCAAGTTTGTTACTATATAAACATTAAACACTATGATCTTGCAGTGTGCGCTTCTGTGCACATGCAACATAGGGAAAAAAGGCACACAAGCGTATGCATATAAACTGTTAATGAACTATACCAAGCAAGACGATTAGCAAAATAAGTGTAATCTATGTCACCAAAGTTCCTTGGCAATGAAAGAAATACTCTTGTGAACTTACTTGTTGAATTATAATTACTCAATTACAGATAACTAATGAAATATGAGGTATTGACCACTATACATACGGACAAACCGCCATCCCTCATCTCTATCTGATCCGCTTGTGAGCTTACTTGTTCAATTATAATTACTCAACTACAGATAACAAAAATAAATTATAACAACATGTTTGCGTATTGAGTATAAAGTTGGCGCATTGATAATTGTGTGGTATATTATTCATTTTCAAAAAAAGACTAATATTTTTAAATATTACCTTCATTAAAAAGGCATTAAGATAGTTCAGGTATACCGAATTCACAGACATCTTAAATATTATCTTCAGTTAAGCTTACTAAGGATGAACAAGGTACACCTGTAGATGTCACTAAATTTCGAGGTATGATTGGTTCATTGTTATATTTAACTGCTTCACGACCGGACATTATGTATAGTGTATGCTTGTGTGCTCGTTTTCAGTCTCAACCTAAAGAATCTCATTTGAATGTCGTTAAACATATTTTTAAATATTTAAAAGGTTCGCGTGGGATTATTTTATCCAAGCTCCTCTTCTTTTGACTTAATCGGTTTTTCAGATGCTGACTAGCAGGGTCACAGGTTGATGGAAAAAGCACAAGTGGTGCTTGTGAATTTTTAGGAGATTGTTTAGTTGCATGGCATAGCAAAAAACCAACTTTAGTAGCTCTTTCTACAGCCGAAGGATAGTACATTGCAGCTGGAAGTTGGTGTGCTCAAATTTTGTGGATGCAACAAACATTGCAGGATTTTGGTATTTCTTATTCAAATATTCCTATTTATTGTGATAATACCTCTGCAATTAATATCTCTAAAAATCCTGTCATGCATTCTCGTACCAAGCATATTGATGTTCGTCACCATTTGTACGAGATAACGTTTCCAAAGGTAATATTGAGCTTATCTATATATCTACTGAGAAACAGCGTGCAGATATCTTCACTAAGCCTTTAGTTGAAGATAGATTTTGTTTGATGCGTCGAGAACTTGGTATGTGCTCCTTGTGTGATTAATTCTTTTGTCCCTTTTATGATGTTGAGGGGGAGAAAGAGTTGTTTTTTGATTTTGATTATGTACTGATTTCATTTGATTTTATACTTATTGTTATATCTGTTGCATAAAGATATAATCCGCATATGTTATTTTGTTGTTACTAACATCTTGAACAGAGCTTAAAGTTTTTTGATAGGGGGAGCAATTGTTCTCTTTGTCATCATCATAAAAGGGGGAGAATATTGATTTGCAGATTTACGATGATGACCTAATTCAAGATGTATGTAGAGAATGCAGATTATGGGACTTAGTTGTTGTAAGTGATAGGGTTTGGTGTAATTCTATTTGACTGGGTAAACAAGTTTATCCCCAAAATAAACTCTTTCTTGATAAACCTATTTGAACTATTCTAATCTTATCCTTTCTAAGGTTTATCTTTTACAACCAACTAACGGGTTGTATTACAAAGACTTATTCAAATATTTTTAAATAAATAGATTATCCAATCTTATCTCTTCTTTGTTTTGAAAATCAAACCCGTTAGATTTGTGTGTATAAATACACATCTTGTTTTTCAGATTCAATAAGAGTGCTTATTTCACGTTCTATCTTTATTCTCCGAAAAACTCTTCTTATTCCATTCTCTTGAATATTCTATTTAAGAAGAAGACACATCTCATGTTTTCAGATTACACCTAATGATTCCATGTTCTATCTTTATAATCTGAAACACCATTCTTGTTTTATATATCTTGAATATCCAGTCAAACAAGAAGCCTAGTTTGAGTTGTAATATTTCATTATTATCTATTGCGTGTATTCATATCAACTTTGTGCTGGGTTGTGGCAAGCTTGATTTCAAAGTATAGCAAGGTAGCTAGAAGGCTAAGGAATAGCAGTGGGCTAAGTAGCAAGGTAGCTTGGGAAATGGTTTCTTTCAGGTGCTATATTTGTAATCAAGGAAAAGACTATAAGTTCTTTTATTAAAGTTGATATAATACATTCTAATGCTAGTTGGCATGAGGACTTGGATGTAGGCCATAGACTAGGTGTAGGGGCCGAACCAAGTGAAAACTTCTGGTGTTATTACTTATTAAGTTTTCAGCATTCTGTATTTTTTACTGTTATTTATATTCTGCAGTTAATTGAGACTGTCCCATTCATTGTCTCATTTGTAAAGGGACTGTCCCATTTGCATAAGAGACTGTCCCATTTGCCTTGACAGTTAGAATATTAATTATATATCGAGTCATCGAATTTCAATAAATACTAAATATCTTTAAATTACATCTAGAATTTAGAAAACTATATTTCTCTCCATAAAAATCCGTACAAAACTATTTTAAATTTAATAGCCACCATTTCATCTTGACTCCACCTCTTTCCATAATGAGACGACAAACAAATTATTTATAAACATTAAATATCTTTAAGTGGCATTTGTTGTCCGTAAAAAATTAGAAAACTCTATTCCCCTCAAAAATTTGTTATTAAATTCAGTAACTGCAATTTCATTTAACGTCTCATCCTTTGCCATCCCCGCCTCGATAGTGTTCCAAAGAGGTTAAAAAAAAATTTACTGCACAAAATGACAAGAAAATGAGTACCAGAACACCCTCTGAAAATTATATATATAAATATCCATTGTGTGTGTACATTGGTACAATGATAGAGAACACCCTCTCAAAATTTTATATATAAAGTGAATACAATAGTATGAACAAAGCAGTATAACTTGTAACTACAATGTTTTACAAATATTTAGCAAGTTTCTTCTACACCATCTGAACTATTCTTGAACAAACAGTCCCTGATTTTAACTACTAGAAGAAACAACAACAGTCCCTGAATGGTGGTAGGCAAACTCCTGCAGCATATCCTGAGTCTTTGCACTCGTCGGTGCAGTTCATGTCCAACTCTTTGCATTTCATAGAACAGCCTGCAAATTGCTTATTAACTCCGATTGCAGACACTGAAACCAAAAAGATCATTACAATAGTGTACACATATTATGAAGCAGCATGATAAAAACCAAAGCCTATACTGAAGTGTGTGAATTACATAAATCTCGCGATGAAAATTGATTACCAGGAGAAGCTAGTAGCAGAATTAGTGCAATCCATATCGCTAACTTTTTAGCAGTGGAAGAAAAACTCAGGTGCACCATTTTTGCTCTAATTTCTTCTATATTACAAGTGTGATTACAAATGTTATATATCTTCAATGTACTCTGCGAATACATTATATACTACTAGCTATGCATGATTTTTTGACAGCTGTACATAGTGATAAAGCAATTAATCATCCACAGTCATCTATACTTATCTGCTAACTAACTTTTGATGGATATGCATTTCCTCGCTAGAGGTAGCTGCAATTTGACTGCAAAATTTGTTTTTGGATGATGTAAAAACTACAAGCTATAAGAAAACCTAAAAAAGTATACTGAAAATACAATATATAGCATTTGACAAATGGATATCAACCGAACAACAACAAAAGAAGACATTTTAAATAGAAGACATTCTCTCCTAAAGAAATATTTGCAATTTGCCATATACTTTTAATGTGTTCAAATTTAACATCCATTCAATAAGTTTTACCAAAATTCATTCAAGTTTAACATACAATCTAAAATAAAATCTAAGGCACTATAGGACTCCCAAACTCAGTTTTTTATTAATTTTACCAAAATCCTCATCAAATAAGAAAAGATCTAAAATAATTTAAGCCGAAAACTATTGAACCGAAACCTAATTTTACTAAAGATAAAAAGACATAACTCACTTAAGTATCATTAAAATATATTAAATACTATGAAAACATGATAAATTATTTACAACATATTTGATAAAATTTCATAATACTCTTTTCAAAAACTCCATTAAAATCTACTTACTCATGAGTCATGATGCATTGACGTGATGAGTATGATCGACTTTTAAAAAATTGTCCACAAGTATTATGTAAATTTTATAAATAAAAATAAATTACCTACAAAAGCAAGTCATTGAAGGTGCAACTTGATCTTTTTGGAGCAATTTCTTCATTGTTTGCTGCAACAAATTCATAAATAGAGGTATATTAGAAAATGAACATCAATATTTTCAAAAAATATAAATCTCTAATCAAGTTGAAGAGCTTAAAAATACTGGATGCCAACATTTCGGGAATGAAATTCTTATGAAATATATTTAAAATTTTGTGCCATAGTAGAATGTCGATAATGTTTCTAGATCCATTGTACTTGATCTATCTATTACTACGAAGTGTAAATTAAAAACTGTTATGAACCATGAAATTTCAATTCGACTATCTTTTGTCAAATTTGCAAAAAAAAAATAGTAAAATTGACCAAAACTCGAGTTAAAATAAATAACAAACAAATATAATACACATGATTTGGATTAGATTTCCCTTCACTGTAAATATAATTTTAAGGGAAAATTTTAAGTTTTGAAAAAAATAAGCATAAAAATTGGTTCGATTCTATCTCGTTGGCTTGAAAAATAGTAAGAATCCATCTATTTAAATAAAATTGTAGAATTATATTCTAAAAATCATTGTATGCAATAACTTACCGATTTGACTTGAAAAAATATCCACATCTTGAAACGATTAGAATAATAAGGCGAAGACGAAAGAAAATACAAGAATTTAGGAAGAAATAGCAAACAACATAGCACGATATGATATTTCTGGGGACGATAAAATTGATAAGTGGTTGAAGAGTTGAAGTTATATGTGAATCATCAAAATCTAACTTTGTTAAAAAATGTGAGAGGAGAGTTTTGGATAGAGAAATAGATCGGGGAAATAATAATGGTACAAACTTAAGATTTGGAAATGAGCTAGAAGAAAAGATTTATAGAAATTAACAGCAAATTGGGGAAAAAGAAAAAAAACAAGAAACGTGGCGGCAGAGAATTAATGTTCGTGGCATTGCTAAAACACGCGGCTTTTTAATATAGCGAAGGTGTCCAACTCCTTAATTATATATATTGACACGTAAAAGTTAATAATATGTGCTCGGCAAGTAAAATCTGTTTGTTGAGTTGTACACATTTTTCTTGAATGCTAGCGCAACCAAATGAAAAATTATAAATTTTTGTATTTTATATATTATATCTAGATTATAAGAAATTCATTAAATATAAAATTAAATAATTACAAAGTTTAAAATTATTAGTTATTAAAATTATAAAATTCCAAATTTATTATTTAAAATACTAGAAATCACGAACTTCAATTTTGTTGTAGTAGCATTCAAGAAAAAATGTATAAAACTCGTTAAAAGATTACTTTACTTCTCGAGCAAATATTAGAGTATGTTTTTGATATTTATTATGACTACTCAAATGATACCATTAAGATTACTGTTCACAACCATATATCCGTTCACTTGAGTGACCACTTTCATATTTAACTCGAAGCAATTGTAAGAACCCACATAATTGTAAGAACCCACATAAGCTCTGTTAACATCTTAAGCTGAAAGTCTAAATTTAAAGTGTTATACGGACTGAACTACACAATGATGCTATTGTTGGAAAATGTGGGTAGTAGTCCCACATTATCAAGTCAATTTGAGTCATAAGTTGAGTGGATAAATGTTGCATGCGCACAACGAGTGACACTTGGAATGCGTTCTCCTCAGAGAGAGCTTTCTGAGACACTTTGAATCACTCAAAATAACTTAGAGATGGATGAAATATGATCATTCAAAGTTAGTCTCTTAATAATGATAAATTTGTGGAAGAAAAGAAAGCCCCACATTGGTTTTGCAAAAGGAGCATCCATAACTTTATATAGCAAAACACTTAAGTAGTGTTCAAATGTGTTAATTATGTATTGCCCTAACACCTGTGTGCGCGCGCAAGGGGTGCAAATCTTGGGCTTTCGAGGAACAATCCGAGGCTTGCGAAGTGTTCGAGCTTTCCCGCGTGTGCGATGTGCGGACACGAATGTAGCAGAAAATTGACCCAAATAATCACAAACTAATTTTACTATTTTTTTATCGTAGGTAACCCGCAGCCGCTACCCTTCGGGTGCGCACTGGGTAAACCCTACGGGCTCACGCAATAGCCTGCAAACCACGTAAACCAAGGTAAACCGTATTTAAGCGACATGCTCTGACTCATGAGGTATAATCATAAAATTCTCCTCCCGTGGGATTCGAACCTGTGATCAAGAGGATAGTTATCCTCTTTTTAACCAACTGACCCAACCCTTGCGGGCACAATTTTGCTAATTTAATTTCCACTAGTTTTGGGCTTTTAAAATTTTAATTTCCTTTTGACTACGGATTATTATAATTGATTTGACGTAATAATAATCAGATTCAATTACGGATTTGATTTATTAACCGACTGATTAATTAATGCATTTTAATTAATTACGCGTGGAGTAGCGCACACGTTTCCTCGAGCTTATATAATATCGTATCAGACTTAGGGTTATTGATTCATTCGATATACAACACACAGTTGCTCTGTTCTAGTTCACCGAAGGTGCTGTTCGCGTAACATCATCGTCTTCTCGTTTTATCCTGGGAGGCTAACGACTCGCACATACAATAAGGGCCGTAATAGTTTCAAGGAGGCAGTTATCCGACTGAACTCGAGAACTTCTCATTCATATCCTTTTAGTTGGTTTCTGTTATTCGCACACACTTATATTACATGTATTAATAGTATATTGTGTTCACAGCTATACATATCCCCTTTGAATATTTTGTCCATTAGGAAGAGGAATGACAAATTATTAAAAAGAAAATTGGTTTTTAGTAGTAAAACTTAATGCTTCATTTGTGAATTGTCATAACGAGTACTGCAGAGTGACTACGGACGAAAAATCAGAACATCCACACATTAATTTTATTCAATTAGCCATTGAAAGCACATTAACACTTGTACAGAGAAATGACTTTCATACATATTCTTGGATGATAGTTTAATTAAGAATAAACACAGCAACAATCTTTCTGTATAGGAATGCAACCTCCTCCACGAAACCCCGAGTCTCTCCATAACTCATCACAATCAATCCCCAAGTCTGCGCATTTTCCAAAACATTCTCCAATTGTTCCTTTCTCTCTAATCCCCAAGTCTGCGCTTCTGTGCACATGCAACATACGGAAAAAAAGGCACACAAGCGTATGCATGTAAACTCAGTGATGAACTATACCAAGCAAGACGATTAGCAAAATAAGTGTAATCCATGTCACAAAAGTTCCTTGGCCATGAAAGAAATACTCTTGTGAACTTACTTGTTGAATTATAATTACTCAATTACAGATAACTAATGAAATATGAGGTATTGACCACTATACATACGGACAAACCACCATCCCTCATCTCTATCTGATCCGCTTGTGAGCTTACTTGTTCAATTATAATTACTCAACTACAGATAATCGAAATAAGTTATAACAACATGTTTGCGTATTGAGTATAAAGGTGGCGCATTGATAATATTATTGTGTGGTATATTATTCATTTTCAAAAAAAGACTAATATTTTTAAATATTTCCTTCATTAAAAAGGCATTAAGATAGTTCAGGTATACCGAATTCACCGACATCTTAAATATTATCTTCGTAAAAACTTTATCTTTCTGTGAGCAATGATAAGTAAATAGTATATTTTGGGGTTTCATGAGTTTAATTACTATCAGGATGTTTCTCACTCATTTATGTTTAATACAAAAGAAGCTAATATGAGGTTTCTATCCGGTCACAAACATGAATAGTTAATAGTTTCACATGTTTTAGCTCGACCGAAAGAAATAAAATTATACACAACTGAGATATAAACTAGTTGATAATCCCGAATCACCCGGGGATCCCTTCCTTGTTGAACCCGGACCCGAACTCCGGTTGGACAGAAATGACGGCGGCGTGCGGTGTAGCTATAGGGTGGGAACCTACAAAATAGAACCGGAGGGGGTGGCGTCACCGCGGCACCTCCGGCGTGAAACTTTGTAGAAACTGAACACTGCAATAAAAATATACATATAAAGGTGTTTATTCTTGTAAAACTGGGAAAACAAAATGTATTATCAGTGATAATAAAAAATGGTTACAACGTTAATAAATAGAAACTGATGCCTAACAAGGTGGCATGAAAACAGACACAACTACTGACACGACTACTAACACGTATCCACTACTGAGACCTTATTCAAACTTCCTAAAAACTCTCTACTGCTGCATGACCAAGTCATGTAAATAAAACACTCCACATAATAATTATTAAATAATAACAACTAAAACAAATAAGTTTAGATTAAATCCCAACAATTTCTCCCTTAATCTAAACTTGTCTCATGCAATTCTTCCAGCCCGTATGGCTTATTCGACTGGGCCTGTATGGCTAATAATCTGAGCCCGTATGGCTAATAATCTGAGCCCGTATGGCTATTCAACTGAGCCTGTATGGCTAATAATCTGAGCCCGTATGGCTGTTAATCTGAGCCCGTATGGCTATAATAATGCTGGTTCATCATTCTCGGCGACTGCCATGTTTACTTCTTGCCTTTCTCTCTTTCCCGTCGTGATTTGCTACATTCTGATGCATAGTATCCCAAGGTGTTACAGTTGTAGCACCTGATCCTACTCTTGTCACGGAAATAACCACCTCTAGTTTTTTGATTCTGAGATGCCAAGAGAAGTTGTTGTCTGTCTCCGCTCTCAGACCTGCCCTTCATCCTCTCCTCGTGAGCTTTAAGATGACCCACTAACTCTTCAACCGTCATAGCTTTCATGTCTCGAACTGTTCGATATTTGAAGCTATCTGGAGAAATTTATCAGGGACTGCAAGGATCTTTCTCACAACGCTTGACTCCTCCATCATTTCTCCAAGAACCCGTATATTGGTTGCTATCCCGCTCAGCTTCATATAAAAATCATCATGTTATATGTCTCCTTCATGGTAAGAGACTCAAACTCTCCCTTTAACGTTTATACCTTAGTCTCCTTCACTCGCTCTGCTCCTACACACATGGTTTTAATGGCTTCCCAAGCTTCCTTTGCGGTTTCTTTCTCAGTAATAGTCAGCAGTACTTCTTCTGGCACGCCTTGGTATATACCTGCAAGAGCTATCTGTACTGTACTCTCATCAACAACAGTCTTTGGGTCACTACACCATAGATGGCCTATCGCAATGGTTTAATCATGCATGTTACAAAATTATGTTACCTTAGGTATGCTCATCTTAGCCTACCGCAACGTAGTATTTTTGATGTTACCATAGCCTTTAAAACATGTTACTATAGCTTCAAAGTGTTACATACGAGTAACATGTGGCAATTTATGTTACAATAGGGTATTATTGGATAAAAAAGTAGTACATTTTACAAACAATTAAATATATATAATTATTTGACATGAAAATTAATCAATTTTTATAATATAATTAAGCAAAAATATTAATATTAGTTAAGATTGAGAAAATATTTTTTTAAAAAAATTTTAAACTGTATTAATTAATAATTGATAAATTTTTATCAATAAAAAATTTAAAGACAATTAAAACTTAATTTTTTTTAAAAAGAGATGAAATTAGCTGGGCTTTTTCAGGCAGGCTCAAATTTTTTGGAGAAGCGCTAAAATTTCAGACAAATTAACTTCTCCCTCTAATTTCATTCTCCCTCATTCTCTCCTCTCCCTCTCATTCTCTCTCTCCCAGTAGCTATTCTCTCTCATTCCTCTCTCGAGCTAGGGTTTCTAATTGGGGGTAACATTTTGGCGAAGCTGGTCACATTTTGGAGAAGCGGGTCACAGATTGGAGCTAGGGTTTCTAATTGGGGTTTCAAATCAGCTTGCGGTTCAACATTAAGGTACTCTCTCTCTCTCTCTCTCTCTCTCTCTCTCCTCTCTCCTCTCTCTCTCTCTCTCCCTCTCTCTCTCTCTCCTCTCCTCTCTCTCTCTCTCTCTCTCTCGCTCTCTCTCCGCTCTCCTCCTCTCTCCGCTCTCGCTCTCCTTTCTCCCTTCTCGCTCTCTCTGATTTTGTGTATCTCTCTCTCTCTCTCTTCTCTTCTCTTCTCTCTCTCTCTCATCCTCTATTCTCTCTATTTCTGTTAGTTTCTTCTCTATTTGTTACATCGTGTTTTTGTGTATTTTATACATATATGTATGTTACATGCATGTTTTTGTGTAATTTTAATTGGAATTGGGTTTTTTATTTTTGTAGATCTGCAAGTGTGATTTTTGTATTAAATTTGTTTCTCGATATTTGCTTTTTATCCGGTTGATTTTCATGTTAGGCTTTAGTTATAACTTACATGTAAATCATCATAGTCAAGTGGATATAATTGATTGTGTAAGTAGATATCTATTGTCTCTATAATGCAATTGTTTATGAGTATTTACATTTATGTTAATTTGTCCTTTATTCCTGAGAGTTTCAACCCTTTACGAGTATTTAAATTTTTGTTAACATCAACTGTCACAGTTCGGTAGGTAGGAGGAGTGGGATAATACGGAAATGGGTGTATGCACATGTTATTCATGGTCATATAACATGGATTCGATACGTATAATCTAATATGGATTTACGATTTCAGGGCTGCGTTGTTATGTGTTGTGTTATTAATACGTATAATCTATAATATTGGTTTAGGATTTCACTTCTGCGTTGTTATTAGTACGCATATCTAATATGGGTTTAGGGTTTCACGGTTGTGTCGTTATTAGTATGTACAACCAATGAAAAGGAGAACATAATATTACCTCGGTCTGCTTAGGGCTTCACGGCTGCGTTGTGTTGTTAGAATGTATAACCAATATGGGTGTATGGTTTCACGACTACGTTGTTTTCTTTTAGGAATATAACATTATTGTCCTGTTTTCTGTAGTGATGGACGATGATCTAAGTCAATGGATAACCCTTCCAAAATACAGTACCCTTACGTTAAGGGGATAAAGGATTTTTTAGAAAATGCATTTCCCAAATTTTCCGTAGGCGATGAAATGTTGTGCCCTTGCAAGAATTAGAAATGGCAAGTGGCATACTCAAGATCTTATTTATGATCATCTTATTTGTCATGGCCCTTGTCCATTGTATGCGAATTGGATTTGTGAGGTTTCGAGCAAAGATCATAGGATAGATATCGAACGGGCAGAAATATGGGTTTTGAAGATTCCTTTACCTTCGGAGATAATTTGAACGAGATGTTCCATCGTACTAATGATACTACTGGACCGAATGATGATGCCAAAAATTTTATGGCCATCTTGAAGAAGGAAAGCAGCCCTTATATCCGGGCTGCAAAAAATTTTTCCGCTTAAGTTTTATCATTAGGTTGTACTCTTTAAAGTGCATTCATGGGATTTCGGAGTCGGGTTTCGGGGATTTATTAGAGCTGATAAAAGATGCTTTTCCAGAAGCACACATTCCTTTGTCTTTTAATGCGGCAAATAATGTTATTAAAGATTTAGGGCTCGATTATCAAAGGATACACGCCTGCCCCAATAATTGTATGCTGTTTTGGGCTGAAAATGAAAAAGAAGAAAATTGTAAAACTTGTGGTGCTTCAAGGTGGGTCGTAGTGGAAAAAAAAGGCGGCCGTGGACAATAATGAGAAGAAGTTAATTCACAAGGTCCCGGCAAACGTGATGCGCTACTTTCCACTCAAAAAAGGTTACAACGCATGTTTATGAGCAAAGAGTTATCAGAACTGATGTTATGGCATGCAAAGGTCGAAAAAAGGACGGCAAACTTTGACATCCCACTGATGCAGAGGCTTGGAAGGCATTGGATGCTCGTTATCCTCAATTTTCATCCGAGAACAGAAACATCAGATTGGGCCTAGCCGCTGATGGTTTCAATCCTTTTCGTACTATGAACATAAGTCATAGTACTTGGCCAATTATTTTGGTTAACTACAACCTTTCCCCCTGGATGTGTATGAAGCAAGAGAATCTAATTCTCTCGACACTCATATCTGGTCCCGAGTCTCCGAAGAATAATATAGATGTCTTTATGCAACCTTTAATTGATGAACTGAATGAGCTATGGGAAGTAGGCATTGAGACTTATGAGAAAAGCAAGGTGCTTATTGGACGTGGACCAACAACACGGTCACGAGCCAATACTGTTATATCACAGAAGCAAGGAACCGAGGATGCTACTGAGAAGGAAAATCAGTCATTATCACATATGGAACCTGCAGAACCTCTGATTCAGCTACCGTCTATTGAAGCAAATGGTTCAATGGAGGCTTTTTGGGCTATGCGAAAGCGCCAAAAGGAAGCAGCTGCAGTGACATCGAAAATTTCTCCAAGTACAACTGCAACTACAAAGACTGCTACAGAAAATGTTGTTGAAGAAAATGTTTTTCCGGACATTGAAGAAGAGGAGGAAGCAGGTATCTTCTTTCCTTTATTATGATTACATAAACTGATTATTTATAAAGGAATTATTCCTTTAAGGCCCCTTAAAGAATACTCACTTTTAGGCTACCCACATTCATATATTTTCCATAATTGATTAATTTGCATCAGTTTAGTAAATTACTTATAATTGAGGTTAATTGGCATAAGGTTATTTATGTCATTTAAGTTAATGAAATTGTGAAGTTAACCATGGTTAATTATGTGATAGATGTAAAACTTCTTGCATAAATTTAATTAGCATATGTAATCTATAATGCTGTTAATTGTTATTTGTGTTTTTATATAATTATTAAAACCAACCCCTATGAGAATTAATGTATTCTTTATGACAGTAGGTACTTTAGAGTGTCCAGAATCCAAGGTATGTGTTATCTATATTTATCATTTTAAAAATAAAGGCTGCTTATTATAAAGACACCATTAAAAAAATAAAAACTAAAAATAAGACATCTTTATAGATCAATCTTTGAAATACGACATAGAAAAACACCCATAAATATAATCAAATTTATTATAATATTCCTACTTTGTTTGATTTTCCTACAAGTAATTTTTGCTCATATGTAGTTGAAGTTCCTAAAAGGCTGAGAGGACGCGACGAGGATGCATAGGGTTCATACCAGAAATATGAACCATCGAGTTGTCCTTCAGATGAATGAAAGGTTCTAGCCCGTTTCAGATGAGGACAAAGTAATTTCTGAACTTAGTAACTTCTTGAGGACACTCGCAAAGCGATGCGTGTCATTTACCTATGTTTCTTGGCGTGATGTTCCGAAAACTTTGAAAAATACACTGTGGAATTATGTCAAGGTATCACATACATTGTTTAATTATCGTGATTTATTTTTCTGCAACATTACCTTTGATTAACTGTACTTGTGTTCTTTATTTTGTTGACTTTTTCCAGCAAAGATACATTATACCTGATGAATGTGAAACATGGGTGTTGAAAACCATTCAGTCATCTTGGAAGACACGTAAGAGCCGAATTAAGAAGGCGCATTATAAAGCATTTGAAACTGATGAAGAACGGATGGAAAATAGTCCAAATGATATTCCCCTTGAGAGTTTCAAGATGTTGCTGGACTGGAATGATGAAAGCATTAAGGTTTTCTAATTCCCCTTGCACTTTCATATTTAATTATGTATTTATATTTGATCTAAGTGACATAAAGGTATTTCACATTTTTGTAGAAAAGAGCAGCGACAAATGCAAGAAGTCGATGTCAGTATACAGACACACACTACTGGTCCAAAGACTTTCGCACAAATTCGAAACAATATGGTATGGCCAGAATCTCAATTACGCAAATTAACCTCAATAAGCTAGTTGTTACGCAAATATATGAATGTGGGCAGCCTTCTGGTTACATATTTACTATATATCTAGAAATTAATTTCTATATTTCTTTTGGCTAACTTGTTCATTTTTGTCAGAAAAAAAAGGCAAAGAATCAGTGTCCACCACCTGAAGCAGAGGTTTTTGTTGAGACTCGTGAGCGTACTGATGGTCGTGAGTATAAGACCAACACTGAAGAAATAAAAAACAAGATTGTAAGTGTTTTTTATTAATCTTAGTGCTTCTGAATATCCGTTAATGTCGCAAGATGGTTAATTAGTTGTGTTTTATGATTTATTTGGTGTTTAGAAGTTTTATTTATGTACCTGCATGCATTTTTTATTTAATGATTACTAATTGTGAATTTAATTGGATTAAATTGTTCGGTTATTTTGAAATTAGTTAGTGAAGCATTTAAATTTTGTGTGACCGAGTGTTCGTTTGTTTTTCTGGTATGTAGAAAAAGATTAAGGAAAAAATCAGTACGAGCGAAGATCCCAACGAGGAACTACTTTCTGATGGAAAAAAATGGGCCATCTTGGCTCCATGGAAGATGTCCTGATGCTGCAAAAGTTTACTCCAGTACTGCTGGTTCGACAAATACTTATGTACAGGAGTTGGCATGAAAGATAAAGCAGACTCTGGTGAGTGAAGTCGAGGCATCGATGACAAAGAAGGTACAAGAAGAAGTGGATATGCAAGTCAACAAGAAGGTGTAGGAGAATATGGCCTGGTTACTTAAGAAAATAGCCGACGCAAATCCAGGCATCACAATCAACCATCAAGATTTCAGCACAACCAGCGATAATGACAATTACCTCACAACAGTTACCGGAGGCTCTGGACTTTAGATTTCAGATGTGCACCTTTTTACATATCTTATTTTGCGTACTAGTAACAAGTGTTATCGTACTAGCTTTTGGATGTTTATTTATCGTCCTAGACTAAGTAACTGTTCTTTGGAGTATGTGGAGTATGTGGAGTTGGCGAATTGTGTGAAACCGCAGTATTTGGTGGGGGTTTGTGAAAACTGATATGGAGTTTGGTTGAAATTGTTTATTTGGTTGACTTGGATGAAAACAGATTTTATGGCATGTTGAATTTACAAACCATTCCTGTCAATTTTTTTTTTGAAAAATATGTTACATTAGGTACTAAAAATGTTACAAAGAAATTGGTATAATACAAAACATTACTGTTACAATATGCATCAAAGGTAACATTAAAGTATGTCTATAGTATCACATTATGTATGTTACCTTTGCAAACAAATAAGGCCCCAAAATGGGGCCCACCAGTGGGCCCTACATGTGGGCCCCATTTTTTTTAAAAATTCTGAGTCCAAAGGTAACATACATATTGTGATACTATAGACATAGATTAATGTTACCTTTGACAGCTATTGTAACACAAAAGTGAATGTTACAGCAGGGCAAAAGTAATGTTACCTTAGGGGCCAAAGGTAACTCGAAAAAAGCAACTTAATTTTTATGTTACCTTAGGCCTTTTTCTGGCTGTGGTAACACTTTTTTGGGTCTGTTGTAATATTTTCTTGGTGTTGCTGTAGGCCATTTATGGTATAGTGGGTCTTCTTCGATCGCACCCCAAACACCTTGAGCCTTCATGAAAACTTTCATTTTCAGGGACCATATGTATAGTTATTTTTCGTTAGAATTGGATAGCTTAAACCCACAGAGCCTTCTTTTGTCTTGGTTATCTCCATGATTACGTTTGTGTGTTTGGGTTGATATTTGGGCATACAACACGTGGAGCTCGGATACCAAATGTAGAAACTGAACACTGCAATACAAATATACATACAAAGGTGTTTATTCTTGTAAAACTGGGAAAACAAAATGTATTATCAGTGATAATAAAAAGATGGTTACAACGTTAATAAATAGAAACTGATGCCTAACAAGGTGGCATGAAAATAAACAAAACTACTAACAAGATTACACGTATCCACTACTGAGACCTTATTCAAACTTCCTAAAAACTCTCTACTGCTGCATGACCAAGTCATGTAAATAAAACAATCCACATAATAATTATTATAATAACAACTAAAAAAAATAAGTTTAGATTAAATCCCAACAAACTTAATGCTTCATTTGTCAATTATGATAACGAGTACTGCAGAGTGACAACGGACGAAAAATCAGAACACCACACATTAATTTTATTCAATTAGCCATTGAAAGCACATTAACACTTGTACAGAGAAATGACTTTGATACATATTCTTAGATGATAGTTTAATTAAGAATACCAGCAACAATCTTTCTGTATAGGAATGCAACCTCCTCCACGAAACCCCGAGTCTCTCCATAACTCATCACAATCAATCCCCAAGTCTGTGCATTTTCCAAAACATTCTCCAATTATCCCTTTCTCTCTAATCGCAGATGCAGATACATTTAATGATGTACATCAAAGGCTATAAAATAAAAAAATGCACCATGATATTTTGGATATAACCTTGGACATCAAGTTTGTTATATAAACACCGGGATCTTGCAGTGTGCGCTTCTGTGCACATGCAACATAGGGAGAAAAGGCACACAAGCGTATGCTATAAACTCAGTGAGGAACTGTACCAAGCAAGACGATTAGCAAAATAAGTGTAATCTGTGTCACAAGTTCCTTGGCAATGAAAGAAATACACTTGTGAACTTACTTGTTGAATTATAATTACTCAATTACAGATAACTAATGAAATATGAGGTATTGACCACAATACATACGGACAAACCACCATCCCTCATCTCTATCTATCCGCTTGTGAGCTTACTTGTTCAATTATAATTACTCAACTACAGATAACAAAAATAAGTTATAACAACATGTTTGCATATTGAGTATAAAGTTGGCGCATTGATAATATTATTGTGTGGTATATTATTCATTTTA
>NW_027421400.1:0-51813 GCF_009905375.1 Apium graveolens
TATATACAAGACTGGTCTTCTGAAAAAAAAATCTTTTTCGAGCTCTACCCCAGCCGGGGTCTGCCACCCCCGACCCCGCCTGGGCCTGCCATCCCCAAAATCCCGCCCGAGGCTGCCACCCTCGGAACCCCGCTATATTTTGGTTTTCTCAAGTTCTTTATTTGTTTACTTGAGCATGGTGCTGGTTATGGCCTTAAGACCTTTAGATTCAAGTATATGGTTTTTGTTTTATAAATATGACTTGCATGTAATTTTCATTATTCTTGTACCTATTTTACCTCGAATGTATCTCGAGTTTTCTTATGTAAGTACATTAGTTAAGTTTATTTTATTGTAAGGTACTTCAAGAAGGCATGATTCAAGAGGAGAAGCAACAATCAAGACAAGAAGAATGAAGACTTGTAGGTTGTATATAGTTTTCACCACAGATTGACCTTGATCCTTTCATTAGCTTGAAAGGATCATATAAAATAAAGGCCATAACCAAGCAAGTTTTCATACTGCTTTATATTGATGTATGAATGTATGTATAGAATAGTTAATGATATATTCTTTAATTAATTAATTATGCGTGAATGTATGTATTAGATACGTCATCCATGCCATGCCTTCTAAACAAGATAAAATTAGTAACAACTCAAGATTTGAAAATTTAAAAACAATTATGAGATTCTTGTGTTTATGAAACATTGAATGAAATACGGATCTTCTTTATTTCTTACATGGGGCGATTTTGTCAACAACAGGTTCATTGAACTTGTAAGGTTGTGGGTTTTAAGCGAGAACGATGTGACTCCCCCACTACCTGGAAATCAAACCATTGACGAGTATTGATTTGAAGTATTTTATTCATGGAAAAATTAGAAATCTCTTGATGATGGAATCATGATCATTATAATACTAAAAACCCTAATTTTTATATTAATTGTTTAGATGCCTTCCAATATGTCCAACGCATTAACCCCTAGATCGATAAAGAGTGGGTTCCCTAGAGCGAAGTACTCTCATCCATCGTGGGACGGTGTGTTGAAGTATATGATACTTTTTAGACCTTTGGGTTTGACTTAACTAAGTTACCACAATATGATTGTGAACTTAGAGGCATAGAGTTTTGTGATTTATTGGATAAATACGAATAAATATTGTTCACTAAACTATCGAAGAGTTATATAATTGATATAATCGACAAATGTTGTCTACCTAAATAATCTTACTGGGAGAAAAGCCAAAGCTGACCTAAGATATGATGAAATATGGATCTTGGCTCACTAGAAAGTATTTTAGAAGATATTCTTTCGAATTACTAGTTAGGGCTATTAATTTGATAAAAATAGCGAGATATATATATTTTTGGAATATATATGAATAATCACTTGAACATAATTTATAATAATCATCTTTATACTAATTTATCTTATGCATTTAAACATTATAGATCTCAAATAATAAACAATTCAAATAATTTCTCTGTGCTATCAGTCCTTGAGAAGGACAAGCTGACAGGATCAAACTTCCTTGACTGGCAAAAGAAATCACTATATAACATTATCTATTGGAATATGAATAGAGCAATTATAATATCAAAAGAAATCAGGAATCAAAGTGAAATTTAATTAGGAAAACAACCATTATATATCAGTGTTTGTGAACAGAAATTATCAATATTTATAGGTGGAGAATCTGAATAACGTAAAATAATTCACTATTCTGGATTTAGAATAGCGAATAAAACATGCCTGATACTTGTTCTACCTCAAATATATCACCGTTCTCGAACACTGCTTGGATCCGCCTTGTTGGAGTTGTATCTATCAAAGAAAGATACCCATTTAGTTTGACTTATATCGTAATCTTCTCTCTATCTAAGGCCACGTAGTCCTTATCGTCTATCCTTACGATTCTAACTGATTCGTATAATAATTATATAAAAATTAGGACTCGATTAACCACATAAATATAGAGCACATAAGGCAGATAGTCACTCTAGGATTTCAAATATTTTTAGAATCAGAATTAAATCAATACTCGCATTTTCGAACAATATATGACTCGTGTTCTAATTTTTGAAATTTATTATACCCATATTTATGTTTAATAGAGTCTGTAAATAAATAATTATCTAAAGTTGACTCGTCCCGAAAAGAAATTAATATTTAAAACTATTATTATTGAAAATAGATCATTTTTCTGAGATTAAGGGCTTTCGTTCGATTAAATCGGATAAATGGTTCAATTACTATTCAATAAATAAGAATAAATCAATTATTATTCAAAATATTTAATTATTCAAGATAATTGAACATTAAAAAAATATTTTTCAATAATTATATGGGAAAAATCGGAATTAAAAATGATTTTTCCATAATTTTTTGATTTAAAATAAATTTATTACAATTATTTAAATAAATTAATTATCAAATAATTAATCAATTTACATAAAAATAAGTAAATAAAAACAAATAACTAAATAAATAATAAAATTTTCAAATTTTTAAAATAATAAAACAGTTCAGATTTATTTGTAAAATAAATCCAGTAATTAAACAAATTAATTAATTGATTAATTCAAATAATTAACACTGAATTTTGAATTTATAAAATAAAATTAAAATAAAAATAATTCATAAACAAGCTTTTTCAATTGAAATTGGGGAAAACCAGGTTATAACTGGGTTTTAATCCAGGTCACCAAGAACCCGGCCGGTTAAAACGCGGCGGCCAAAAACCCGGATTCCGACAACTTTATTCCCCCCAATCGAGTCGATTTTGATTGATTTCAACGTTGTTTGCCTTCCCCAGGACCGTAGCAACACAATGGCCCTGCTCATGGTGATTAACGATCACCGATTCGCCATCTCCGGCTGACCCTGCCATTACCGCCGGCGAGCTCGACATCCAGGTCCGGCGAGTCGATTACAGACGATTTAGGCATCGTTTGGATCGATTTTAACATGGTTTTTGTTCAAACACATACCAGGAATTCAACCATAACGACCTCTAATTCTGATAACCCCTACAACTCAATCTCCGATCAAATCAAACAAAATTTCGGCCAAATACCAGTTACAAACTATAGCTTAAAATAAATCTTAGAACATCCATAATCAAACCCCTAACTGCAAAATAACCTCGGATTCCTCTAAATCCAAAAATGATTAAATAAAAATATACATAAACCCTAAAACATGAGCTATCAATTCAAGTTATCGTTTGATGATATAATTAGTGCAAATCAATCATAAACAACTATATAAATCTATTCCAATGACAAATTTCATCACATAACCCCAGAATCAAAACGAGGTTTGAGCCGTAAAACTTTTGATATAAAAGCATTTAACTCAAAATAAAATATCCAATAAATACCCAGAAATTATCCTGACGACACCAAATATACATAGCACATAATAGGTAGGGTTTTATAACTAAATACACTTAATGACATAATAATACACATAATTCATCTTTATTATTATATAATACAAGTGTAATTTCTCAGTCGTACATCCTTCACCACTTAATATGATTCTGTCCTCAGAATTCTCGCTAAGAAAATAACTTGGGATACTTTTCTAACATTTCACTTTCAAGTTCCTAGGTTGACTCTTTAACCTTAGGATTTCTCAATACTCTCTCTTGCTGATCTTAAATTCTTATTGGTTGCTCTATATATGAAAAATCGGCTCGAATCTCTATCGGCTCATATTCTATCATATGTCTTGAATCAGGATTATATTTCTTAAGCATTGACATATGAAACATGCTATGGATATGTTGCATATGGGGTGGTAAGGCTAACTTGTATGCGACCTTTCCGACTTTCTTTAAGATTTAAAATGGACCAACATAACGTGGCTTTAGTTTGCCTTTCTTGCCAAATCGGGTCAATCCTTTCCATGGTGATACTTTTAGTAACACAGGTTCCCCTTCTTTGTATTTCATATCCTTTCTAGTCTGATCCGCATATTTTTATTGTGAATTCTGCGCTGCTTCTCGTCGCTTCTGAATAAGTTCCACTTTCTCTTTAGTCTGCTGAATCAATTCTGGACTTAAAATCTTCCGTTCACCAACTTCATCCCAGCATATTGGTAATCTGCATTTCCTTTCGTATAAAGCTTCATAAGGTGGCATTGCAATGCTTGCATAATAGCTGTTGTTGTAAGAGAATTTCACTAGCGGTAAATGTTCATCCCAACTGCCTTCAAAATCTAATGCACATACTCGGACCATATCTTTAATTGTTTGGATCGTTCTTTTGCTTTGCCCGTCCGTCTACAGATGATAGGCCGTACTCATATTTAGTTTAGTACCTAAGCATTCCTAGAATTATTTTTAGAATCTCGAATTAAAATGTGGATCTCGATCAGATACGATTGATACAGGCATTCCATGTCACATTACAATCTCCTTAAGATATAAGTGCACTAACTTATCAAATGAAAAACTTTCGTTTATTGGGAGAAAATGTGCTGACTTTGTTAGTCTGTCAATAATGACCCAAATCACATCATGGTTTGCTCTGGTTCATACACAATAATGTGATCTCCCAATTTGCATATTGATTACACGATATATGCCTATTGAAGACACATTTTCCTTGTCATTTAGGAATATCCTTACAAAGTGGCTATTCAGCCTTTTAACTACATTTATTTTATGCACCAGACTCGTATTCCATCATGAATCGAACTAAGTTTAGGATTTCCATGACACGGCTGCTAAGTGTGAAATGTATTCTCGAATGACTTTTAAGTTCTTAAAGTCAAATATCTAATTTACATACTATATTCACATAGTACAATTAGATATCTTTCGTATTGCAGTCCAAGCTCACGAGCACATATCATACACCTTAAATCTCATTGCAATCACTTTCAAGTGACCAATTTCCATTGTACTCGTGCATCTACCCAGTTTACCAACTGTGTAGCCTATGTCTAATTATTGTACAATTTTAAAAAGTATAATAGACTTGCAATCCTTCTTGAGAGATCCTTGTTCATCTACGCTTGGATAAATATAAATCCATTCTAGCTATGACAACTTTAGCTTCATTGATCTCTTCAAAATTCACATCACCAACATGTGACATGTATCATTTAAGACTTTTAAAGTCACGAAGATTGTAATCTTCAAATCAAAACTTTTCAATCTCATCAAGATTTTCAGAGATGATCCTCTTGTCATTACTTCTCGTAATGATCAGATCACTCACATGCAATCAATTATGACTTGCATATCATGTGTAAATAACACATGCACACTTGTCAATTTTCTGATTTTGAATCAGTTTGACATTTCATATTGACATATTTCACATTTATGAAATAACTTTACTAGTTATTACTTAAGGCTTCACTTGTTATTGATATTACGAGCTTTTAGCGTCCCAAAAACCAGCAATTCAGTTTGCATCATTACCGAGTTTAAGCGTCCTTCAACTAGCAATCCTTATTCACATAGCAACCAATTTTGAGCGTCCTCAAAATGGCAACCATGTCATTTATTTGAAGCCATTGCTTATCGTAGCAATATCAAGTTTAATATGCCATAATTTCGTGTCAATGTTGTTTCACTCAACATGATCACCGAAAATATAGATTTTCTACTCTTGCTTTATCTAGAGTAACCCTCAGGTTCACGTAAATAGATATTTCTCTATTTAGAAAGACCGTCTCAATGTTCATTGATGCACATTTAAATTTCATAATACGATAATTTTAGTATCATCTTAATGAACCTTATTCTCAAAACTCGAGAATATTTCATAAATTATATAAGGTCATCACTTTTGACTGTAATATTTTATTATCAGTATGACCTTATACTTCCTTCAGACCCACATATATTTTCCCAATTTAAAATTTCATTTGGGTCCTAATGCTTCTATCTCGTAAGAAGAGATCCATATATTTTTAAACAAGATTCTGTCAAACAGAACCACTCTCTCTATTTCTTAACATCCTTTCCCCCACAAAGGACATAGAGAGAACATACACAATCCATTTTCTAGTACACGTGCTAGAAAATCTTGATTTATTGACTCTCAATAATTGTCAAATTTTCTCTTGATATATTCACTTATCAAGGAATTATACGAGAAGCGCATTGCTTCTATAAATTTACGAGTTCACCTTCAAGCAAATTATCAAGAAATTCGGGACTAGTAATTATCCAAGTCTTTTGCTCTCTGTAGGTTCATCCTCACATTCATCCAATAACTCGTAAGTTCATTTATATGACTATTAATTACAGATCTACTAGGATCTACTAGCTTATCACATAAGCATTCCTAAATTCTGTAATATTATTCTTACGAATCTCAAAAATTAGATTTATATATCGGATATTATTAGACTCAACCATTGTCTATGTATCCATCCAAAATATTTCAATTGATTTTAGATCTCATGCTACCAACAGAGGTATTGGTATCAAGTTTCGAGATACACCCACATTTCAATTATTTGCAAGAATGTATCATTACATTCCACTATTCATAGAAAATTCAATAATTTTCTATTCTAGATACCCCCACAATTTTAATATTTTACAGAATGTCAGAAAACATTCCAAAACTAATAGGAAATTTAATTATTTCCTTCTGTGGTATCATGTTTAAGGAATGATTAGCCATTCGTAACTAATATCCTCAAATTCAGTGATAGTCTGAGCTGATCACAATCATTTTGCATCTCTCTTAGAGCGCAACTCAAGCCTGCCTCTACCCCATTTATTTAATACGAGTAAGGTGCAACGACCTCATGAATATTCACGTTGCAAACAGAATTTGCGCGGTGATTATTCATCATCAAATTTATTCACTACCATCTTAATTATCTGTATTAAGTTGGATTTACCCTTGAGTTTATAGAGCACACATCTCTCTATTTAGCTTCAATATTGACTCGACTACGAGTACGAGTGACAAATGTTTTACTATCAAACCAGACAGTAAACACGTATCGTGCCACTCCCTCTCATCTGAGCAGGTTTTACGTCATTCATTAAAACCTATAAGATTTTAATATCATGTTTAAAAACTTCCCGTGGTTCTTATCATTAAAAATTCAAAAACCGAATTTCTCTAAAATATTTACATGGTTCACACAAACCTACATTTCTGGCTCACCTACTGGTACAACCAGAAAAGGCCCAAGGAAGAACATAAATTTTCAGTAAACCCACATTTAGTGATTCTTGATCAACTGATGCGTTAGGGTTAACAACTTTTCGGATTCTCTCTAAAGTTCAACATAAATACTTATATCAATATTCACCGTATTAAGTATCACATGGATCACTATAATAGGCTCGTGTGTCACTGCCGCAGCAGACCGACACCAACACGTAAAATTACTACTTAACTGGAGGAAAAATCCAACCAGAAAAATATAATTTATGTGCCGACCCATAACCTGTACTCCAGGCCCATTAGGTTTTCTAATGTGGAGAATCCTGAGCAATTGTAAATCTGGTTGACTTCAGCTGCACAACTCGTCACATTGTTTAATAACAAACATATTACTGTATTATATCCAGTGCAGCACAAGTGAAAATACTAGAACAAATTTTTCCAGTCAAACTAATGTTAACTAACAAGACACGTTACATAATAAAACAACTTATGCCTCCTTTAATAGCTTTCCAAAGCCTCCATATAGACTAAAAGCATTTTGTTAACAAATAAATCTATTAAAATAAGATGTTTAGAACTACATAGTTTACATCACGTTTATTGTCACCAACCTATGCTTGTAATCTATTTTCTCCAATTAAATAGATACGCGGTAAGGCCTCTATTTATCCAGTATTACAAGTTTGTGATATAACTCCATTATTAAAGATTAAACAATAATAATTGATGCCTTATCATCACTCAACAATGATTAAAAATTAATCACCAAATAATCAAGTTCCATCATGAAGGGTCACATTTATGTAGCCATATCATTTAATTGCATAGCAATATCATGTTATGAACTTGCAAACACGCATGTAAACTATAGCATATACGATTCTTGTATCAGTATACTAATAATTCTGAAATCAATTCAGAATTAAGAAACTCTAGCTCATATATATTATCAATCACCATGTTAATTAAACAAAACATAATAAGCTATCCATTAATAGCGAAAACATGGACAAATTATAAATTTGAGTTTAATCTACCAATTTATAATAATCAACCTGAGAGAGATGTCACCAAATATGTCCACTTGAATATAAGTTGATCATAAATCAATAATCATTAAAGCATCAATAGCCTTATAAGAAACCAGTTATCCAACAACTTTGTGCTTACTTTTGCCTCGTACCTGTTATGCTTAAACAAAGCACCACTTAAAATCAAATTTATATTAATTTCAAGCACATGGCAACAAGTGAAAAAAAAAATTAACGCACGAAATTAATTAAATTAATGAGGAAAATTGAAGAAAAACTACTTTAAGATTGTTATCAATCTTGTACGATAAAGACATTATTATATATATATTGAATATATAACTAATTCACAAGAACATTGCTAATTCTTAAATCACATAAGCATATAAGAATTAACAATTAAATTAGGACAATGGTTTGAGAAAACAAACAGAGATTGGATTTAATCTCGAGTCCAGAAAACAGAGATTGGATTTGTACTGTATATTGACGCTCAATTCCCTCCTTCTCACAGAAAGTTGTGAATTCTTTTGAACAAAATTCACCACCCCGATCTGTTCTTAACATCTTAATACTTTTATCACTCCCTTTTTCGACCACAGCCTTGAAATTTTTAAACATCTCAAACGCCTCGTTCTTCTCTTTCAACAAATAGACCCACATTTTTCTGCTGAAATCATCCACAAACAAAAGAAAATAACGATTACCTCCCGATGTTGTCGGAGTAATTGGACCACAGATATCGGCATACACTAGTTGTAACTTCTCCTTGGCATTAAAATTCGCCACTGATGGAAATGGACTCCTTTATTGCTTCGACATCAAGCATCCTTCACACTTTTTAGATGGCTGACACAATCTCGGCATTCCATGTGCCATCTTCTCCCTTGACATAAGTTCCAGAGCATGAAAATTCACATGACCCAGACGGGCATGCCAAAGCCACATTTCTTCCTCACTTTTTGACATTAGGCACAGAGGATTATTCTCCTCGAGACTGATCTTGTACAGCCGATTCTCAGCCTTCTTCACCTTTATCAAAAAATGTCCACATTTTTCATGTATCCATAGGTAATCCCCTTCAAGTACAATTTTATTCCCCTCCTCAGATAATTGTCCCCAGCTGATTATATTGTTGCATAAAGAGGGTATATAATAAACATCTCTCAAGACCTTTTCTTCGCCATTTTTACACTTGAATGAGATGGTTCCTTTGCCCTTTATGCACACCATGGACCCATCACCAAATTTTATTTGTCCCCTCACACTTTCATCCAGTATTTTGAATTTTCCTTCTTGACCGGTCATATGATTACTTGCTCTGTTGTCCAGATACCACACTTGAGATTGCCTTAGTTCTTCACCACTTGCTCGCAACTTTGGCACTACAGTCTCCTCTTTCAGCAACATCTTTTTTGTCTCATTCTTATCAATCTCAGCCACAAGTAAGGCTGGTTCATCACCTTGTATCTGAGAAAGATTCACTTCCCTGGACATTTCCTTCTCCTTCCATGGTTTTCTACACGCCACAGTAAAGTGTCCATATGTCTGACAGTTAAAACACCTTACTTTACTTCTGTCATGCACTCCTCGGACGATCTCCTTCCCACGATTTTCTCCACCTTGAGCTCCCTCCCTGCTACTCCTTCTCATCCATTCTTCTCGTGTCAGCATCAGTTGTCCCTCTGGATTTTCTTTTCGCTTCCACTCTTCTTCTGTCATTAAAAGATATCCTTGACTTGGTTCTGGTTGCCCACGTACGCGCTCCTCATGAGCCTTTAGCGAACCAACTACCTCCTCCACATACATCTCCTCTAATTTCCCAAATTGCTCTATGGCTGAAGCAATATGGAGAAATTTCATAGGAACGGCTCTAAGTAGCTTCTTTACCACATAGCTTTCTTCCATACTCTCACCAAGTGCCCTGATATTTATAACCAAACCATGTAACTTCAAATAGAAATCATCCAGTGAATCAGTCTCTTTCATACTCAATGCTTCGAATTCACCCTTCAACGTTTGAGACTTTGCTGCTTTCACTTTGCCTGCCCCTAAACTCATCGTTTTAATGGCATTCCAGGCTTCCTTCAATGTTGTTTTCCCCGCGATTCCCAATAGCACGTTCTCCGGAATTCCTTGATAAATGACTGCTAAAGCCTTCTTGTCTATCTTGTCCTCAATTTCCGCCTTCACACTCTTTGGTTCGATGGCGTCCCATACTCCGTATGCTTGCATAAATACTTTCATTTTCAGAGACAATGCTGCATAGTTTATTTTTCTCAGTATCAGATAGGTTACACCAATTGAGATTTCTTTCGCTTTGTTAGTTTCCATGATGAACAGCTCTGATACCAGATGTAGCGCTTAAGCTTAAACCCACACACACTGGTTTACAGAAACACCGAAAGATGCTAAAAAGAAACTCAACAATTTTATTAAACTTCAAAATGCAGAATATGTAGAGTACAAAACATAACAACTGCTAAAACTTAGGAACTACATCTCCTAGTTACCCCACTACTTTACTTGACTCCTATTAATAAGCAACTTCCTAATAACCAAATCAAACTGCAATACAGCCACATAATAGCTATAATTTATTCTTAAAAAATACATTTAGATTAAATAAATATCTAACATGGTGCAAATATCGATTACATCAGCCAAACTTCAATATTTATTTCCCCAGATTACAATTACCTAACTTATTTCTTGCCATTCTAAGTTGTTGAATATCTCATTTGATATCTTTGTCATGTGAGATAGAAACTAGCATGCCAATATAATTATGCTAGATTCTTTCTTTAAAGTTACTATATATATTCCCTATCCTCGGTAAATTTTCCTACAGTGTCAAAAGATGCAGCGAATTTCCAGAAGTATGAAGCATAATCCTAGGGTAGGTCCAATGCTTAAAAAGATGTTTGACCTCTACCGTGGCTAAATCTGATTATTTTTTATCATAACCCATGATACCATTAATAAGCCTTAATAATTTTAACTAGTCCTTTGAAATATTTAACTTGCGCTATGAATTAGTTGTAGCGGTTCTTTCTTGATTCTTCTCTATTTAAATTGACAAAACAAGTTACTCGTGTTACAACGTTTTTGTAGTACAAAAATTTTGTACCTTTTTTAAACCTGCATAGAGGGTAAAAATTTAGTTCTTAGAATTTATTATTGTACTGTGACCCTGTGAATGTTCACCTAAATTCTTCAAAAATAGTAGTAGGTACATTACCTTTAAATTATTCGTATCACTTTTAAATTTGTTTGTTCTTGTAGAGGATCAGAAATGAAGAAATTAAGAGCCACCCCTGGTTTTTAAGGAATCTGCCCTGGAAAGAATCAGAAGCTGGCCAAGTCATTTTCTACACGAATAATAGCCCAGCATTTTCTCACCAGAGTTAGGCGCAAATCATGGAAATTGTTGGCATGGCCAGAAATTCAGCATTGAATCCTTTTCCAGTTATTAGTTCGACTAAAGGGTCTCAGATATTGGGATATTGGTACTAATTGATATTAGGTCTTGATATGTAATTATAAGCTTGAAATGAATATTATATTTGATGATATATGGTAATTGAGCTAAGTGCACGTTACAAGATTATTGTAAAAAATGATGTCTAAAACAATAAAACACATTAAGATTTTAAAAAGAAAATGATGTACCTGATGTCTAATAAAGTTTTTAACATTACAAAAGAAGCAAAAAAACTGTTGTCTTTCAATGTACTGCACATCGGTTACTAAAATGAAACTCATGAGATAAATCATATTTAACATTGCTCTAGACAAGAAAACCTTAGTGTTATAAGTTATTTAACATCTATTTTCTTAAGCATACCAATGTCTATCTTCACCTTTAACATCGGCTGAAAACCGATGTCAAATATCCTAACCTTTCTCTACAAATGCGAAGACATCGATTTGAAAAAAAAACAAGGGTTATTAACCTATGTCAAATGCCATATTTCTAGTAGTATATTTAGGATTTCTACCTTGGCCAACTTAACTCTTTCAGCACCCTAGCACATGACTTTAATAGCCTCCCAATCCTCTTTAGTTGTTTCCTTATGCGCAAGAGAAAAAAGTATATCTCTAGGAATCCTATGATAAATTGCATCCAAGCGACCTTATCTACCTTGTCATCAACCATAATTATTTTTGGATCCTTCGAGGAAACAACATCCACAACTCCGTGAGCCTGCATATAGACCTTCATCTTCATCGCCCAAGCTTTATGATTTTCTTGTGTCAGCATATGGTAACTTAAACTGATTGTGCCTTCCTTGATCCTTCTCATCTCTATCGTTTGTGCCTTAGACATGTACTTCAACATCAACTAGATGACCTTGGTCTGGTACATATTTTATTGGCAGAAAATAAACTGCATATAAATTAATCTAAGTGTTTGTATGAAACTAGAGAAAAACAATACTTTGTAAATGCCTAATTTTATTTGACAAACTTTAACACACTACTAATACAAAATAGGAAATGAAAGTATCATGCAGAGTAGGAACTAAACAACTAAATTCCTAAAATAACTCTAACACTGATCTACCCTATATGTACTCTTTACTACCAAGAGAACTCATGTTTTATCGGTGCATAAAAGTACCGAAGTATCAATATCAAGAACCTAAATTTCAGGAAATTTATGTGACCGACGAGTATAAGAATGTATTTCAAAATGGATCGAAAGGATTGCCATGTGTGAGGAATATATTTTTCACTAGATATTTCCATGTAACATACAAATATTTTAGAAGACCGTAGTGAACAACACAGATTAGAAGTAAAGAAATTGGCAACCAAAGTATCAGAAATATTTAACAAATTATTTATTAACAAGAAAGATGAATTTTTTGAGATGGAGTATTTGGAATTGAAAAATTTAAATGCAAGTGTCCACTGCTACGTATCAAGAATTTTTTAGAAAAAATTTGGCTATTTCTGATAAATTATCAAGTTATCATTGCTTAAAGATAAACCTAGAAGTTGTTCCAAAGACAACCTTCACGACAAGATACATATATTCTGAGTTTTAGTGATGTTCTTTTGATTAACTAAGTTCAAAGCGTGTTCATGGATCCAATAAATGGGGTACTTCAAAAAATATTGGGATATGTTGTGACTGTATCTATTATGGACATTTTGATATATATAAAATTCCATGAAAGATATGTAGAACACCTTAGGAACCTTAAAAAGAGAAAAGTTGTATATGAAATTTCAAAAATGGTATTTATACAATAGGTTGTGAGTAGTGAAAGAGTTTTTCCAGACCCGACAAAAGAAGTAGTGACAAAATATGAGGGACCAAATTAAGATACCAAAGAAAGAGAAAAGTTCTTTTTGTTTAATAAGATTTTTCTAAGATAGCCATTCCCTTAACCTAACTGATAGGGAATAATAAGAAAATCGGAAGGACCACTAAGTGTGAGAAAAGTTTTTAAGAGACAATAAGAGATTGATTTATGTACTAGTATTCATTTTATTTGATGGAAATATAAATTTTGTAATTGGGAGTGTTGTCTTTTATATAGGAAAAGGATGTGCTCTTATACTATACAAGTAAATTATTATTTACAATTTCTGGCAGTGAGAGAGTATCAAGTAGATACCCTTCCCATGACTCGAAATGAGCAAAAATGGTTATGAATTTAAGATCTGAAGACATATTACATAAGTTTGAAATACATACATACATATACATATGGGCTTATTGAGAGCATGCAAAAAAGCACTAGGAATAGTTTATAAATCACGAGGGATAGTTTGAAATCCTTGGTTCATTATCTAATGGATTACTCCGGTTTTCTACGTTATCCGAGAAGTTATTGGATGTTATTCGATCATATAATGACAATTTAAGAAAAAGGTAATTTATTCTGTATGACATGAAAATTTGATTATTGAAAATTCATCGTTATTCAGAAGAAGTTGGATAGGAGACAAATAATGTTGTTAAAAGTTATTAAAGATTATGATCGTACTATACCTTACCATACGTAATAGATGTTTAAGTAGGAAAAATGTCATAATAATTGTTACTTTCAAAGGTTTTAGTTCATGAGATTGACAACATTAGATTGAAAATAAGGACCTAGATTAAGCAAATAAATCAAAGTATGAAAAAAAATTACAACTAGGAATGTTGGAAAGGACATGTGAATGACTAGATAAGTGATGGTAGAGAATAAGCCGAAATAGTTAAGAGAATGATTTTGAGTTTCAACGATAGGAGCTAATCATAACAAGATAGAACGACTAACAAAATATACTTCCACTCAGTGAAAGAAGCATTTTGATAAATTTCATTAATGTATATACATGAAATATTAAAGTGAGTCATGGAGTACCAATTTCATAGTATCATATTATGACCTTAATTTATTGCGTGATTTCAGATATAGTATCACAGTATGACATTTTATAAAAGCTAGTTTTCTATATTTTATTTAATTGTATTCATGTTAATTTCCAAATTGAAGTAGTAATACATGGGTATATTTTGATTAGTTGCAAGCTAGCATGATTTTGGATGATCTTGCGCTAATTACGAGCTTTAACGTAGCTATAACAAGACTAGAATTAACCAATATTAGGTGGTACTAGTACTTTATTATAATGTAAATTATGTGATAGTGTGAAATCGATTCTGAGGTCTGTCGAGTGATAGACCATTATAGTTTATTTTATGATATAATGTCTTTTAGTAATACACGCTTCGACATATGGTACCATGAAGAATCAGATTCGCAAGGTGGTGGATTTGCTGGCGGATTTGGGAGCTTTACAAATTTATGTTTTAAATAAATATTTTTTGTAATTTTATAAATTTTTAAAAGTCATATATATATATTATGTAGGTATAACATTTTTGTCATTGTTGTGACTGGTAATGTTGTTGTTGCCTACCATGTTTGTCTAATTGTAGTTTGAAGTTTGAACTTTTGCATTTTCTTAAATTTAAATAATAATCGAGCATGAAATTTAAAACTACTGCTTTGGTGTTATATATATTTTCTCAATAGTTTGTATAGATCTGATTATAGAATGGACCTAAGTTGAAGTCATAGTTAAGGCATAATTGTACTAATCAATTTGTTTAACTATTAATTTTCTTGTTTATGTATTTCAACAGCGTGACAATGACGAATCTTTACTTACCTTGGTGTCTGGTTTTTTTATTTTCTTAATTTAATAACTAGTTGTTTTAATATTTTTGGAATTTATTATTTTCATATAAAATGTAGATCTTTGAATTTGGACGATGTAAACATGGAGTGTAGAGCTACTTATTTATTTTGTTCTTTTATTTTAATCAATTTTATAACCGATACAAATCAAATTAGTGTTTTTAAAATCGAAACTCATCCGATGCTTAGGTTGTGATTGGTTTCAAAATTAAAAAACTTTCAGTTTTGGTTATGATTTTATCTAAAAACTGAACCGATTCGAGGTTTTCTCTCACTTAATGCTAGTATATATATCGGTCTTTATTATGTCCACGTAAAATAAGTGACGTAAAAATGAATTTTGTACATATATATATGAATAAATATAAAATATAAATAAATAAATAAATAAATATTAATACATTTAATATGCATCACATTCCATATAAATGTTTTCATAAAACTTCGAATCCAATAAAGATGATTTTAAAAAAAAAATTATCACAATTTGTTATATACAATACAATATATCTACATCTTTTATATTAACAATTTTAAAATATTTATTGTCACATAGGGCGAGTTCATCACGCACCAATTTCAGCGAGTTCATCTCTATCACCTCTCTAAGTTTATCTCCATTAAATATGACAAGTTCATCTATGAACATGAAAAGCGAAACAATACAATTATTATTTCATTAATATATTAAAATTGTTAAATTACGAATTTCATATTAAAGATTTATATTACATTGAGATAAGTAAAATAATATCATTATTACGTCAAATAATTTTTATTTCGTATAATTATTTTACTAATATGCAAAAGTTAGTTATTAATTGTCAATTGTAGAAAACAACATCATATATCTTGAGTAACAGATTTTGTTGATGCTTAAAAAGGTCATTCATTAAGTTCGACATACAATGATTTAATTTAACATAAAAATACGAACATATTCGGTCAAATTTAGCATGATTAATTTGATGATACTTTATCGAATTTAAGATAAGTTTTACGCACATAAGTTGAAAACACTTAAAAAAATGAAAACAAACAAAAAAATCTATAAGGATCCATGAAAAAACAAATAAATCAAAGTCGAGTGTATTGTCTTTAAATATTTTAATAGTTGACCACGAATGACTAATAGAGGCCCTAGCTTTCAACGATCACAATTATATCCTATTTTTCTCGATCTCCACTTAATGGTAACCTCATGAATGCCCCGAATCAAAAATATGAGATATGTGCTAGCAAAAACAATTTCTACTCTATCTCCATCTTGTTTACTTGGTGACCAGAGTTCTAATAAAAAAATGTAGGTCCAAAGCAATTAGCTAAAAAGAGTTACATACAGAGAAAAAAATAGAATAAAAAATTTAAACGAATTAGAAATTATTACTAACTCTAAATAATAAGTTGTTTGTGCAACATAATGATAAATTTGTGTTTTTGCTTTCTATATAATAACCTAGGACAAGATCGAATTCCATTAAATTTGCAAGTTAGGTATGAGGTTAAACCTTTTACTAGATTGTTAGTGTTATTATGTGGTATAAGTGTGTATTATTTTCCATTTTTTTGAAGTTTTGAGTTTTTGTTAGGCCTTTATATATACTGTAGATGGGGTTAATATAGTAATAACAATCAAATCGATATCTACAGTCTGAGAATAGTTTTATATTGATTATAAAAACTGTAAACATATTACAAAGTACTCTCTCACATGATGAACATATGTCCTTGAGAGTTTATAGGTTACACAAATAATATATTTATGAGAAACACTCATAGTATAAATCTAATATGTGCTTATATAGTGCAAATCTACACAATCGATCTGACAAATATGATAAACATGAACACAAAAATATAATGCCTATCTGATAATTGATTTCTACAATTACTAATGTCCTACACTTATATATCTCTGCAAATATAACCTCCATACAACAAACTCAATCTTCTATTGAATCCAACCTTGACAGACACTGATATGTTTAAACTATGCTAACAAACACTGATGGCATCTCATTATGTCAAATGTGGATATGACATCAAATAATGGTATCCTTCTATTGATAAGTATTGATGATAAACTCTGATAATAAACCATTATATCATTAATTACAACCATTTTAACTAAAAAAGGACTAAATTTTTTTAGGTAGTGTCAAGTCTTGTACAACATTAATGAGATAAAATATATATATCTTCTATATAAAGCAGCCAATTGACTCCATTAGTTTAAGGCCTTTTGGGATATTCCGAAAGACAAATCTGCATGGGTTCAGCCCGGAGGGGAAAATATATAACATACTATTAGGGAGTTAGTGCCTCGCTCGTGGCCCAATAAGTGGTTTAGGACCAAAGGTTCGGAGATGAAACTTGTGGGGTTAATGGGCTACTGTCGAACGATGTGGAAGGTTCCCCTTGGTGGTGATTGGAGATCAGCCATTTTTTGTTCAAGGCATAGTGACTTTAGCCAATTTACTGCATTTCCAGTTTAGAGAGTACAATATGAAAACAACTATTGCGATTTGTAAATGACCCGAATGGGAGTATGAGTTATTATAATAAATTTTTTAGGAGAATTATCAAGAACTAAGTAAGCCATCATGCTATTTGGGGATTTTGAGTTATAGGTTAAATAAGACCGCTTATTTTATTTTGCAAACAATAGATCTCGATCCGACGAAATTGTTACCAACACGGAAGAAACAAATAGTGACACAGAGAGACCCCGTGGAAATTATGCCAGGAAAGAACCCAAGAATTAATTTCATAAATGTATTCTTCCCGAAATTTTTTTCCGAAAAAGAACGAATAGAGGCACGACTTAGAGTTCTCCAATTGACAAGAAGGGCAAGAAAACTATCTAGACCGTTGCATATCCATCTAGCGGCTTGCCTTTTTTTGGAACGGTTAGTAGAATCGCCTATCATCGACAAAAAAATCATGTAGATATACTTACCACGCAAAAATACGAAAAATAGTCGCCGATATCCCTTCTGAAGGGCAACGTGGAAGAATGAAGGATGTCATTGTTAGAGCTGACAGAAGGCAAAGATGATCGTACAGCCCTTTTAAAATCCACTGGTAGCAGTTTCCAATAGACGTGAATACGTATAAGGCTCTAGCGAGAATAACGAATCGGACCTGGAAGGTATCGTAGTACTATAAATATTATACGGGAAATGATTAAAGAAGTATGACCAATAGCGAAAGCTGAGTATTCCACGATTCTAAAACGTATCAATCAATTACGTATAAAATGGTGATACCTTCAAGATGGCAACAGGACTATGATATGCCTTACATTACTACATGAAGAAATGTTAAATTTGGCGCTAAGTGTGTAACAGGAGATGAGCGTATAAAAGTATAACGAGAACTTCTTACATAAAATAATCGACAGAGATGATGTGCCGAAATGAGAAAATGTTAAGGAACGAAACTCTAGCACTGGTAAGAGTGATGGATGGGAAAAAAATAAGTTGAAGGACCATTCTAAATACTAGAAGATGCGCTCATAGTCCCTATTATAGATTTTTAAGAAAGATAAAGTGACCAGTTTGGCATTAACCGAATTACCGACAATAACGAGATGGCAACAGGACCACGATATGTCTTACATTACTATAGGAAGAAATGTTAAATTTGGCGCTAAGTGTGTAACAGGAGTGAGCATGTAAAAGTATAATGAGAACTTCTTACATAAAATAATCGACAGAGATGATGTGCCGAAATGAGAAAATGTTAAGGAAGGAAACTCTAGCACTGGTAAGAGTGATGGATGGGAAACAAATATGTTGAAGGACCTTTCTAAATACTAGAAGATGCGCTCATAGTCCCTATTATAGATTTTTAAGAAAGATAAAGTGACCAGTTGACGTTAACTGATTACCGACAATAACGAGTTATCATGCGGGCATTGGAACGACTACAAAGTTTTGTACCAAAGCAAGAATCGTTATGCCTTAGGTTGAGAAGAAGTTAGTAAGAGAAGGATACTTGGACCATAATTGAGTCAACTGACCAAACAAATTCCTGAACTTATCAGAACCTAGCTAGTGGCAGCCCAAGATGAATAATAGAGATATGCGGACCAGAACTATAAGGATAGAGAGTACAGAGTATTAGACTAAGTATTGTTGAAAGTGCCTCCTGGGGAGGGACTGATGAAATTTGAATGGAAAAGAAATATTGAACCAAAGGTTTATTGAACCGGTTGAAATCTTTAAAGGACTAAGAAAGTTGGCTTATAAATTAGAACCATCGTGGAACAGTCTCCCAATTTATAACGAGTACCACGAATCAATGTTACAAAATTTAATTGTCAATGCTATACATATGATTGAAAATGAGCTAATAAACTTGCAGCCAAACATAGCGTATGCGGATCAACGTGTAGAGATCATAGGTCTATCAGAACGAGTACTCTGAAATATATTTGGTGGATGAGTAAAATTTTTATGAACAGATCAAATACTGCAAAGTCAACGTTAGAACTCAAGATTGTCATGAGTGATGCGTATCCCCATCTGTTTCTAAACTGATTTTGGGACGAAATCCTTTAAATGGGGGAAGACTGTAAAAACTCAATTTTTTGACATCCGTAAAAGACCTTTTTAAATAGTAACGTTACGTTTAATAAAAACTTTTGTGACCACACCATATATGAGTTTTTAATTTAAGATTCTGAGTTGATATTGTGATTATACGTACCAAATGAGTGTATGTAAAATCCATTCATTTTCGGTGAAAATAAACTTTGTAAAACGACCTTATCTTACGGATTATCGAGGAATAGGAGAATCACATTATGATTCAGAATTTATAATTTTCCAAAATAAAATCCAATTACAAAGTTTTAGAGCATAAAGGATTTAGAAGAAAGTATTTACCCCTCGAATCGTTTACGAAGATTTATTACGAAAACGAATAAGCGACCAAGCAAATACGTAAGCGAATAAATGAAACATATCATGCCATGCAAACCATGCAAACTAATTAGTTATGAAGTAAACATGGATTGGCAATCGAATAGTAACCAATCGAAGATTCATAGGAACCTAGCTAGGAAAATAGGTATTATGAATAGTAATGGTGGTACTTGGCTAGCTAAATAGCGTTGAAAATGGACAACCTAGCAAGATATGATGAAGATTTATTTCTCTGGGATTCATGAGCGTGCACTTTATTTTAATATTATCCCTATATTTTGGTTATGTTGCATTAATTTGGATTTTTATTTAATAAATATTGATGTTTTATTCTAGGTATCGAGGAGATATAATAAAGGAAGGTTTGGAGTTTACAAAATCAGATTTGGAGTTTCATTTGATTAAAATTGGATTTTATGGGCCAGCTGTGTAGTCTACACTGTTTGGCCCATATCTGTAGTTCTAGAAGTCCGATTCTGATGATTCAGCAGCCCATGGAAATCTTATGAGAATAGATTCTATTCAGAATTGGTCTTGAATTTATAATCCAGCCGAATCAGCCCAGAATCAGAGCCCAAAAGTCAACTATGAATTTTTACTTTCTCGGAATTCAATTCTAATTGGGAAATCTCCTTATATTTGCTTTAATTCATTAAAATGACTTTGATTATATATTATTATATTATACCATACCTAATAGAGAGAGAGAGATGCAAGAGATAAGTGGATGCACAAGGGAGGAGGAGAAGAAGCTATCAACGGAGAAGAATTCAGCCATTGGAGACATCTATTTGGCTTTGTTTTCTCTTATATATCTCTTCTTGAGAATATGTGTTGGTTATCTTGTTTTTTGTTTTAATACTTTGATTATGAAATAAATTTATATTAGTTAGGATTTATATGGAATCCTAGTATGTGATAGTTGGTGTTTTGATAAGAATTACTATATGTAATTTATAGTTTATTCATTCAAGTGGATATCATGAAACATACTTGTTATTGTGTAATCAACTTTAGTAGGTGTAAGTGTTAATTTTAATACTGAGAGGGTTATAGTTAATTGACACAATATTTGAATGGTGCATGCTTATATCTTTTAATTATAATATTGTTACGCTATAAACATATATTGTGACCATGTATAGCTTTATGAATTGGTGCTTAAAATTCTAAAAAGTAAATTGGCATAGACATGTGTTAATTTATTTTATAAGAATTATACCGTAGTGATTTTGAGAGCAACCTACGAGCATTGAATTCTACCTAATGACCTGTGATCTTATTATAGTATTACACCGACATGTACATATTAGGGAGAAGTAATTATCTTGACTATGCTTCTCGTATTTGAACATCCAACTCTCTTTGCTAGCATATTATTAATTAGTTAAACTAGCTATTAAATATTTTAATTAGATAAATTAAAAATTTCATTCTTGTGTTTTATAACCCAATTGTTGGATATTAATTACGATTTATTCAAACATATAGTCCTTGAGGAACGATATCCGGTATTTACTACTATATTACTTGTTTGTAATTATATATACTTGCACATAAGTATTTCACATAAAAAAGATATATACACATATAATCATAATACTTATTCAAGGAGCAACCAAGCAAGCAAGCTAAAAACCTCTCGCTCTCTCCCAAGAACACAATGATGATTTTTAAAAACACAAGGAAAGAAAAATCCAAATCCAATGTTCCACTCATTCAAACATCACCAATTTTTTACCTAACCTCCTTCATATCATGGGTACGTCATGTACCAAATTTAAATCTCATACATGAAGTTTTCAATTTTGGAAAAATGTTTGAAGTTTAATGTGAATAGTAATTCCGAAAATCACTAACTTGTTTTCTATGATTTTTCATGAAAGTTTAAGGCTCCTAAAGCTAGAACAAGGACTCATCAATGATATTAGGAATTTATGAAGTATTAACAAGCTTTAAGGAAGGTATAAACATCATCCACCCTTGAATTTACTTGAGTTTGAGTTATATTTAAGTACATGTTGATTCAATGAGTTATATTGTAAAAAGTTGGTTTTGGATGGTTGATTGTTATGGAGTGATGTTGGTGATTATTTCATATAGTTTAGGGACTGATATTTCCATAAATATAAAGGAATTGGTGTTTGACTCGTTGTCAATGAAATTAACGCAGTTAAAACCGGAAATTGTTACGCGTATAGCCGTTATAATATACGTTTATATTTAGGACTGTTTTAAGCAATACATAAGAACTGTAAATTTAATATTTTTAAATACCACTGGACATGTATATAAAGGTATCTTGTTCTAGTTTGTAACCATATAAATATCGTGCCGGGATGATTTACGGATTAGGAGAAAAGTTCATTTTAATGAACATAGGTGAGAAAACTAAATTGCTACCTCGTGCTAACTTTGAGCGTTTAATTGAAGCCCTTAAACATTTTTTAAAATCATGAAACTTGGCTAGTAGATTAATTATACAATGAGAAATCCGTACTTAAATTATAACTAAAGATGTTAATTTTTCAATTTTATAAAAATGTTGTAGCCGAGATCGTGCAAGGAGTGATCACCAAGACACTTACTGCCATTAAACTGCCACTTCGGGATTTTCAACACTGTTACCAAAAAACCATTTTCTAAAAATCTGTTATAAATTTTGTCTACATCGCTCACGCAAAAACGGTGCATCAATTGAGTGTACGGTTTGAGAAAAATCAATGTTTTAGGTAAAGCGGTATGAATAGTAAAACTCCATAGTTAACCGAAATTTTAAATAGCTTTTCACCGATTTGAATTCATTTTATCAAAATGAAAATTTTATGATAAATATTAAAAACACTCAAGAATACCCTCGAGATGGTTTCATATTAAAATATTAATTTTTCTATTTACTAAAAATGCTAGAGTGTGAGTCGCGTAATAGTAACTTTCGGTAAAGTAAACTCTAGAATACCATTTTGACTTTCCGTTTCAACCAAGGATTGATACTTATTTCGAGTCGATCAAATATTGAAAATTATGAAGTATTATACTTATTCAAAATATATGTCGGTGATGGGATTAGGAATACTGATTAAGATTATGATATATGTTGATTACAAACCCCGGAACGAGAGGAAGTCGGAAAATGTATCTTGCACTCCAAGAAAGTTTACAAACCCTATTCTATGTAATGTTGTGTTGTGAAGATTGTTTTACGGTTTTTGTAAATGTCATGTTTTCCATGATAGTATCATATGAGTTTTTACGTATCAATAATGATTGAGATTACGATGAATATAGCATAGAATATTTTAATGCTATAGTAGAGCGTGATGTAAAATTATAAAGATCGAGAGTCGGTCAGCTTTATAAAGTATAAAATCGGGAATCATCCCGAAGATGTTTTGGATGATTAAAAGTTCGTAACAATTTTGTTCCAAGGGACTCGATGTTCCCTCACGAAGCATTAAGTGCCTCGAACATTTATTAATATGATTTCCAAAGATCATGTTCTTGCAACTTATTTTATTTATTTAAACGATGATTAATATTTTATATATCTAATTAAAAGAAGAAGTATTCTCAGATGAATACTTATTTATAAATTCTAAATATTTAACATTTACTTAAAGATTTAATTTATTTACCTAAACGTAAATCAGTTGGGGAATATTATTTCAAATATTATTTTAAAGTAGAATTGTTGAGGTTAATTATTTTAATAAATATTATTTAATTATTAAATATTTAATTAATGATTTTTATATGGTTTAAAATTTCTAAATCTTATTTCAAATTATTTTCTGAGTTCCAGAAAATCATTTTGGTATTATTCGAACTTCGAAAAATACTATTTTAATATATATCAATTATTTTGACTATAATGTCAAAGAAAATTCCTCTTTAAATACTTATATATTGTCAACGGTCAACTCACATCATCTTAGTACTTCCTCCAAAAATTCTCGGAAGTATATATATATATATATATATATATATATATATACTGCCATGTGTACTCAAGGACCTACGAAGTGTGTGTATACCGAGAAAGGGACACATAGCCCGTATACGGCCTGGTGATAACCGGGAGTAAGGAAGTCGTCCTTCTACTAGAAGAAAAGGTTATAGATGAGAATTGAGATGCAATATCGTAACCCCAAGCCTAGGTGATGGGTTTACTATTAAGGTATTTGTAGACCAATAAGTCAATCGAAAATATTATTTTAAAAAGAGGTGTATCACACCAAGAGATTGATTCTCCATAGTATATAATACTATCGAGAGAATGTTAAGGTAATTTTGATATATATATATATATATATATAATATCTAATTTGATTTAAAGAGAAAAAGGTGTATACCACCAAGTTATCCAAATCATCATACTACACGATGAAGTATTATTTTAACAGTTATTTTCCAACTATTTTGTACATTATGGCTGAGCATCATTGTTCACTCTTGCTTTCTTCTAAATGTCACAACACAACAAATAACCAGTATATCGGTGTGGGACTTAGTCGCTTGCAGTCATGTGGAGAATCCTTGCAGCTTTATGTTAGGTGGGCCAGAGTATTCAGATAGGTATAAGATATCAGTCGTAATTATTATAACTTCATGTAGAGGTTATGAATAATTGTTTAAGATTATATAAAGTACATATGAGTTGTAATAATAGATGATACTTTGTGTACACATTTTTAAGGCTATAAGTTATGAGTGTGTGAGATTGGGGGTCTGTGATATGAGTTGTAATAAAGGTTATACATGATTGAAGGATTGCGTGACGACCCAAATTCCTAACCCCGATTATGGCGGCATTACTGTTAGTGTGTGTGCCCTTTAGATAACATTATTATGTTTATATTATGAAACATTTGGATTATTAAATATGATTCTATGGATTATTCTTTAGTAATTTAATATATCTTTATTTTATACGATAAAATATTAGATTAATAAATATCCTTGGAATATCATATGTAAATCTATATCTCTAAGTACATGACTTAGAAAAGAGATTATGAGAATAGTATTGATATTCCTAAAGGTCCCTAGTCAAGTATTATTGTTAAGGGACAATGATAAATATGTTGAGGCTAGTGTGTTTTTTGACTGATGATCGCATCTCATTAATCATAGGTATATTATACTAAAGTCAAAACACATGCACATGTATTAAATACATGGTGCTGGATTGACCTGTTGTGAGATACTACATGTTTAAAGTGTCATAAGTTAATCTCACAGTGATAATGATGTATTGGTCCTTAGACCTGAAATCAATATATTTCTATACGAGAATTAATATACCTTGATACTATTCAAAGTTATTCTTGACCGGGTAATCATAAAAGTAGACATTGGGTATATTATGAATCATATGAGAAATATGAATGATCTAGATGTAATTTAGCCCTCCTATAAAGGAGTGATATTATTGGCCTCCTGATTAAGTAAGAATATAAAATGCATGGATGTTCTCAAATATTGATTTGTTTAATAATTTACTCATTTATTAAATAAAGAAGGATTAAACTTTAACTGAGGATGACATAATGTATGCCTCAGGTTTGATCTATAATATAAGGCAAAAGGGATTATATTACACTATACATTATTCACGAAAGGTTTAATTAAATAACCAATTATTATTATTACTTGGGGAGCAATGATGTATTAATAGATGCCACTCATTACTTATAATTATATTATTATAAAATAACATTATTGCCAACGTAATAATAACCTAAAGGTTCACACACAAAGAACGTTTAAAATGATGTGATATTTAAATTATAAATTTATATATTTTATTATTATTATTTTGAATTTAATTATTAAATTAATTAAGTGAGACTTGATTAATTGTATATATTAGAATTTGAATTTAATAATAATATAAACAGAAAATCAAAATGGGTCTTTTTAGAAGCCCATTAGGTTTAGGGTTAGGCCTTAATCCTCTATCCCCTATATATACACATTAAGATGTATATTTTAGGGTTAGAAGTTGAATCCCATTTTTAGAGAAAAACCCTAGCAGCTTTACATCTTAGAGAGGCTAGAGAGAGAGAGAGAGAAAGAGGCTACCAAATCGGCTAGTACCAGCTCCGGTAATCATTGGACGATCGGACGTTCGTGTGGATACCTAGGAAAGCAGATCTTTGAAAAGAGGGCTGCTGTGTTGGTTCATCAAGATCAGAACATCCATTACAATCTGAAGGAAAGCTTTATTAAGGTAAACATCTATTCTTCATAATTATCCATTCATTATACATAGATCCTACAGTAGGGATTCAAAAGTTTTTGTTTTCCCCGTGCATTTTATTGCTTGAATCCCTAAAAATGGTATCAGAGCTGTGTATAATGGGATAATTTGGTTATGTTTTTGACAGTTTTTCAATATATTAAGCATGAATCAGACCTGTTATGTATGTATGTTGATATCGTTTATGTGTGAAATTTCATATGCATGTTGTTATGTTGATTATTGATCAAACTGTTAGATAGGGTTTTTTGTATATTAACGTCATTTATGTATATAATGATACTAGCACCTAATAGTTTGCCATGATTGATCACTATGCAATTTGTATGTTATGCTTGATGTCTGATTTATACATAGTGATCTAAACTATTGGACATATGGGGTATTGACATGATCCGTTAAATGGGAAATGATTAGTATGTATATGATACATGCTTCTAAAATTGCATATGATGCGGTAATGGAAGAGACTGGTGTAGATACGATCTGTTGTATTGAAATTGATATTTATATACAAGACTGGTCTTCCGTTGATGTACATAATTGATTATCCATTCATGGATTTATCCATTGATGGATTTATCAGTTGATGATTTTATCTGTTGATGGATTTATCCGTTGATTGATTTGTGCATTATCCATTGAAACTGCATTTGATGCAGTAGTGGCAGAGGTTGGTTAAGATATGATCTTTAGTTCTGAAATTGAGATTTATATACAAGACTGGTCTTCCGAAAAAAAAATCTTTTTCGAGCTCTACCCCAGCCGGGGTCTGCCACCCCCGACCCCGCCTGGGCCTGCCATCCCCAAAATCCCGCCCGAGGCTGCCACCCTCGGAACCTCGCTATATTTTGGTTTTCTCAAGTTCTTTATTTGTTTACTTGAGCATGGTGCTGGTTATGGCCTTAAGACCTTTAGATTCAAGTATATGGTTTTTGTTTTATAAATATGACTTGCATGTAATTTTCATTATTCTTGTACCTATTTTACCTCGAATGTATCTCGAGTTTTCTTATGTAAGTACATTAGTTAAGTTTGTTTTATTGTAAGGTACTTCAAGAAGGCATGATTCAAGAGGAGAAGCAACAATCAAGACAAGAAGAATGAAGACTTGTAGTTGTACTTATAGTTTTCACCACAGATTGACCTTGATCCTTTCATTAGCTTGAAAGGATCATATAAAATAAAGGCCATAACCAAGCAAGTTTTCATACTGCACTTTACATATTGATGTATGAATGTATGTATAGAATAGTTAATGATATATTCTTTAATTAGATTAACTATGCGTGAATGTATGTATTAGATACGTCATTCATGCCATGCCTTCTAAATAAGATAAAATTAGTAATGACTCAAGATTTGAAAATTTAAAAACAATTATGAGATTCTCGTGTTTATGAAATATTGAATGAAATACGGATCTTCTTTATTTCTTACATGGGGCGATTTTGTCAACAACAGGTTCATTGAACTTGTAAGGTTGTGGGTTTTAAGCGAGAACGATGTGACTCCCCCACTACCTGGAAATCAAACCATTGACGAGTATTGATTTGAAGTATTTTATTCATGGAAAAATTAGAAATCTCTTGATGATGGAATCATGATCATTATAATACTAAAAACCCTAATTTTTATATTAATTGTTTAGATGCCTTCCAATATGTCCAACACATTAACCCCTAGATCGATAAATAGTGGGTTCCCTAGAGCGAAGTACTCTCATCCATCGTAGGGACGGTGTGTTGAAGTATATGATACTTTTTAGACCTTTGGGTTTGACTTAACTAAGTTACCACAATATGATTGTGAACTTAGAGGCATAGAGTTTTGTGAGATTTATTGGATAAATACGAATAAATATTATTCCACTAAACTATCGAAGAGTTATATAATTGATATAATCGACAAATGTTGTCTACCTAAATAATCTTACTGGGAGAAAAGCCAAAGCTGACCTAAGATATGATGAAATATGGATCTTGGCTCACTAGAAAGTATTTAGAAGATATTCTTTCCGAATTAATAGTTAGGGCTATTAATTTGATAAAAATAGCGAGATATATATATTTTTTGAATATATATGAATAATCACTTGAACATAATTTATAATAATCATCTTTATACTAATTTATCTTATGCATTTAAACATTATAGATCTCAAATAATAAACAATTCAAATAATTTCTCTGTGCTATCAGTCCTTGAGAAGGACAAGCTGACAGGATCAAACTTCCTTGACTGGCAAAAGAAATCACTATATAACATTATCTATTGGAATATGAATAGAGCAATTATAATATCAAAAGAAATCAGGAATCAAAGTGAAATTTAATTAGGAAAACAACCATTATATATCAGTGTTTGTGAACAGAAATTATCAATATTTATAGGTGGAGAATCTGAATAACGTAAAATAATTCACTATTCTGGATTTAGAATAGCGAATAAACATGCCTGATACTTGTTCTACCTCAAATATATCACCGTTCTCGAACACTGCTTGGATCCGCCTTGTTGGAGTTGTATCTATCAAAGAAAGATACCCATTTAGTTGACTTATATCGTAATCTTCTCTCTATCTAAGGCCACGTAGTCCTTATCGTCTATCCTTACGATTCTAACTGATTCGTATAATAATTATATAAAAATTAGGACTCGATTAACCACATAAATTATAGAGCATATAAGGCAGATAGTCACTCTAGGATTTCAAATATTTTTAGAATCAGGAATTAAATCAATACTCGCATTTTCGAACAATATCTGACTCGTGTTCTAATTTTTGAAATTTATTATACCCATATTTATGTTTAATAGAGTCTGTAAATAAATAATTATCTAAAGCTGACTCGTCCCGAAAAGAAATTAATATTTAAAACTATTATTATTGAAAATAGATGATTTTTCTGAGATTAAGGGCTTTCGTTTCGATTAAATCGGATAAATGGTTCAATTACTATTCAATAAATAAGAATAAATCAATTATTATTCAAAATATTTAATTATTCAAGATAATTGAACATTAAAAAAATATTTTTAAATAATTATATGGGAAAAATCGGAATTAAAAATGATTTTTCCATAATTTTTGGATTTAAAATAAATTTATTACAAATTATTTAAATAAATTAATTATAAAATAATTAATCAATTTACATAAAAAATAAGTAAATAAAAAATAAATAAATAAATAAATAAATAAAATTTTCAAATTTTTAAAATAATAAAACAGTTCAGATTTATTTGTAAAATAAATCCAGTAATTAATCAAATTAATTAATTTATTAATTCAAATAATTAACACTGAATTTTGAATTTATAAAATAAAATAAAATAAAAATAATTCATAAACAAGCTTTTTCAATTGAAATTGGGGAAAACCAGGTTATAACTGGGTTTTAATCCAGGTCACCAAGAACCCGGCCGGTTAAAACGCGGCGGCCAAAAACCCGGATTCCGACAACTTTATTCCCCCCAATCGAGTCAATTTTGATTGATTTCAACGTTGTTTGCCTTCCCCAGGACCGTAGCAACACAATGGCCCTGCTCATGGTGATTAACGATCACCGATTCGCCATCTCCGGCTGACCCTGCCATTGCCGCCGGCGAGCTCGACATCCAGGTCCGGCGAGTCGATTACAGACGATTTAGGCATCGTTTCGATCGATTTTAACATGGTTTTTGTTCAAACACATACCAGGAATTCAACCATAACGACCTCTAATTCTGATAACCCCTACAACTCAATCTCCGATCAAATCAAACAAAATTTCGGCCAAATACCAGTTACAAACTATAGCTTAAAATAAATCTTAGAACATCTATAATCAAACCCCTAACTAGTAAAATAACCTCGGATTCCTCTAAATCCAAAAATGATTAAATAAAAATTACATAAACCCTAAAACATGAGCTATCAATCCAAGTTATCGTTTGATGATATAATTAGTGCAAATCAATCATAAACAACTATATAAATCTATTCCAATGACAAATTTCATCACATAACCCCAGAATCAAAACGAGGTTTGAGCCGTAAAACTTTTGATATAAAAGCATTTAACTCAAAATAAAATATCCAATAAATACCCAGAAATTATCCTGACGACACCAAATATACATAGCACATAATAGGTAGGGTTTTATAACTAAATACACTTAATGACATAATAATACACATAATTCATCTTTATTATTATATAATACAAGTGTAATTTCTCAGTCGTTACATCCTTCACCACTTAATATGATTCTGTCCTCAGAATCTCGCTAAGAAAATAACTTGGGATACTTTTCTAACATTTCACTTTCAAGTTCCTAAGTTGACTCTTTAACCTTAGGATTTCTCAATACTCTCTCTTGCTGATCTTAAATTCTTATTGGTTGCTCCACATATGAAAAATCGGCTCGAATCTCTATCGGCTCATATTCTATCATATGTCTTGAATCAGGATTATATTTCTTAAGCATTGACATATGAAACATGCTATGGATATGTTGCATATGGGGTGGTAAGGCTAACTTGTATGCGACCTTTCCGACTTTCTTTAAGATTTAAAATGGACCAACGTAACGTGGCTTTAGTTTGCCTTTCTTGCCAAATCGGGTCAATCCTTTCCATGGTGATACTTTTAGTAACACAGGTTCCCCTTCTTTGTATTTCATATCCTTTCTAGTCTGATCCGTATATTTTTATTGTGAATTCTGCGCTGCTTCTAGTCGCTTCTGAATAAGTTCCACTTTCTCTTTAGTCTGCTGAATCAATTCTGGACTTAAAATCTTCCGTTCACCAACTTCATCCCAGCATATTGGTGATCTGCATTTCCTTTCGTATAAAGCTTCATAAGGTGGCATTGCAATGCTTGCATAATAGCTGTTGTTGTAAGAGAATTTCACTAGCGGTAAATGTTCATCCCAACTGCCTTCAAAATCTAATGCACATACTCGGACCATATTTTAATTGTTTGGATCGTTCTTTTGCTTTGCCCGTCGGTCTACAGATGATAGGCCGTACTCATATTTAGTTTAGTACCTAAGCATTCCTAGAATTATTTTTAGAATCTCGAACTAAAATGTGGATCTCGATCAGATACGATTGATACAAGCATTCCATGTCACATTACAATCTCCTTAAGATATAAGTGCACTAACTTATCAAGTGAAAAACTTTCGTTTATTGGGAGAAAATGTGCTGACTTTTTTAGTCTGTCAATAATGACCCAAATCACATCATGGTTTGCTCCGGTTCATACACAATAATGTGATCTCCCAATTTGCATATTGATTACACGATATATGCCTATTGAAGACACATTTTCCTTGTCATTTAGGAATATCCTTACAAAGTCGCTATTCAGCCTTTTAACTACATTTATTTTATGCACCAGACTCGTATTCCATCATGAATCGAACTAAGTTTAGGATTTCCATGACACGGCTGCTAAGTGTGAAATGTATTCTTGAATGACTTTTAAGTTCTTAAAGTCAAATATCTAATTTACATACTATATTCACATAGTACAATTAGATATCTTTCGTATTGCAGTCCAAGCTCATGAGCACATATCATACACCTTAAATCTCATTACAATCACTTTCAAGTGACCAACTTCCATTGTACTCGTGCATCTACCCAGTTTACCAACTGTGTAGCCTATTTCTAATTTTCGTACAATTTTAAAAAGTATAATAGACTTGCAATCCTTCTTGAGAGATCCTTGTTCATCTACGCTTGGATAAATATAAATCCATTCTAGCTATGACAACTTTAGCTTCGTTGATCTCTTCAAAATTCACATCACCAACACGTGACATGTATCATTTAAGACTTTTAAAGTCACGAAGATTGTAATCTTCAAATCAAAACTTTTCAATCTCATCAAGATTTTCAGAGATGATCCTCTTGTCATTACTTCTCGTAATGATCAGATCACTCACATGCAATCAATTATGACTTGCATATCATGTGTAAATAACACATACACACTTGTCAATTCTCTGATTTTGAATCAGTTTGACATTTCATATTGACATATTTCACATTTATGAAATAACTTTACTAGTTATTACTTAAGGCTTCACTTGTTATTGATATTACCAACTTTTAGCGTCCCAAAAACCAGCAATTCAGTTTGCATCATTACCGAGTTTAAGCGTCCTTCAACTAGCAATCCTTATTCACATAGCAACCAATTTTGAGCGTCCTCAAAATGGCAACCATGTCATTTATTTGAAGCCATTGCTTATCGTAGCAATATCAAGTTTAATATGCCATTATTTCATGTCAATGTTGTTTCACTCAACATGATCACCGAAAATACAGATTTTCTACTCTTGCTTTATCTAGAGCAACCCTCAGGTTCACGTAAATAGATATTTCTCTATTTAGAAAGACCATCTCAATGTTCATTGATGCACATTTAAATTTCATAATACGATAATTTTAGTATCATCTTAATGAACCTTATTCTCAAAACTCGAGAATATTTCATAAATTATATAAGGTCATCACTTTTGACTGTAATATTTTATTATCAGTATGACCTTATACTTCCTTCAGACCCACATATATTTTCTCAATTTAAAATTTCATTTGGGTCCTAATGCTTCTATCTCGTAAGAAGTGATCTATATATTTTTAAACAAGATTCTGTCAAACAGAACCACTCTCTCTATTTCTTAACATCCTTTCCCCCACAAAGGACATAGAGAGAACATACACAATCCATTTTCTAGTACACGTGCTAGAAAATCTTGATTTATTGACTCTCAATAATGGTCAAATTTTCTCTTGATATATTCACTTATCAAGGAATTATACGAGAAGCGCATTGCTTCTATAAATTTACGAGTTCACCTTCAAGCAAATTATCAAGAAATTCGGGACTAGTAATTATCCAAGTCTTTTGCTCTCTGTAGGTTCATCCTCACATTCATCCAATAACTCGTAAGTTCATTTATATGACTATTAATTACAGATCTACTAGGATCTACTAGCTTATCACATAAGCATTCCTAAATTCTGTAATATTATTCTTACGAATCTCAAAAATTAGATTTATATATCGGATATTATTAGACTCAACCATTGTCTATGTATCCATCCAAAATATTTCAATTGATTTTAGATCTCATGCTACCAACAGAGGTATTGGTATCAAGTTTCGAGATACACCCACATTTCAATTATTTTCAAGAATGTATCATTACATTCCACTATTCATACAAAATTCAATAATTTTCTATTCTAGATAACCCCACAATTTTAATATTTTACAGAATGTCAGAAAACATTCCAAAACTAATAGGAAATTTAATTATTTCCTTCTGTGGTATCATGTTTACGGAATGATTAGCCATTCGTAACTAATATCCTCAAATTCAGTGATAGTCTGAGCTGATCACAATCATTTTGCATCTCTCTTAGAGCGCAACTCAAGCCTGCATCTACCCCATTTATTTAATACGAGTACGGTGCAACGACCTCATGAATATTCACGTTGCAAACAGAATTTGCGCGGTGATTATTCATCATCAAATTTATTCACTACCATCTTAATTATCTGTATTAAGTTGGATTTACCCTTGAGTTTATAGAGCACACATCTCTCTATTTAGCTTCAATATTGACTCGACTACGAGTACGAGTGATAAATGTTTTACTATCAAACCAGACAGTAAACACGTATTGTGCCACTCCCTCTCATCTGAGCAGGTTTTACGTCATTCATTAAAACCTATAAGATTTTAATATCATGTTAAAAACTTCCCGTGGTTCTTATCATTAAAAATTCAAAAACCGAATTTCTCTAAAATATTTACATGGTTCACACAAACCTACATTTCTGGCTCACCTACTGGTACAACTAGAAAAGGCCCAAGGCAGAACATAAATTTTCAGTAAACCCACATTTAGTGATCCTTGATCAACTGATGCGTTAGGGTTAACAACTTTTCGGATTCTCTCTAAAGTTCAACATAAATACTTATATCAATATTCACCGTATTAGGTATCACATGGATCACTATAATAGTCTCGTGTGTCACTGCCGCAGCAGACCGACACCAACACGTGAAATTACTATTTAACTGGAGGAAAAATCCAACCAGAAAAATATAATTTATGTGCCGACCCATAACCTGTACTCCAGGCCCATTAGGTTTTCTAATGTGGAGAATCCTGAGCAATTGTAAATCTGGTTGACTTCAGCTGCACAACTCATCACATTGTTTAACAACAAACATATTACTGTATTATATCCAGTGCAACACAAGTGAAAATACTAGAACAAATTTTTCCAGTCAAACTAATGTTAACTAACAAGACACGTTACATAATAAAATAACTTATGCCTCCTTTAATAGCTTTCCAAAGCCTCCATATAGACTAAAAGCATTTTGTTAACAAATAAATCTATTAAAATAAGATGTTTAGAACTACATAGTTTGCATCACGTTTATTGTCACCAACCTATACTTGTAATCTATTTTCTCTAATTAAATAGATACGCGGTAAGGCCTCTATTTATCCAGTATTACAAGTTTGTGATTTAACTCCATTATTAAAGATTAAACAATAATAATTGATGCCTTATCATCACTCAACAATGATTAAAAATTAATCACCAAATAATCAAGTTCCATCATGAAGGGTCACATTTATGTAGCCATATCATTTAATTGCATAGCAATATCATGTTATAAACTTGCAAACACGCATGTAAACTATAGCATATACGATTCTTGTATCAGTATACTAATAATTCCGAAATCAATTCAGAATTAAGAAACTCTAGCTCATATATATTATCAATCACCATGTTAATTAAACAAAACATAATAAGCAATCCATTAATAGCGAAGACATGGACAAATTATAAATTTGAGTTTAATCTACCAATTTATAATAATCAACCTGAGAGAGATGTCACCAAATATGTCCACTTGAATATAAGTTGATCATAAATCAATAATCATTAAAGCATCAATAGCCTTATAAGAAACCAGTTATCCAACAACTTTGTGCTTACTTTTGCCTCGTACCTGTTATGCTTAAACAAAGCACCACTTAAAATCAAATTTATATTAATTTCAAGCACATGGCAACAAGTGAAAAAAAAATTAACGCACGAAATTAATTAAATTAATGAGGAAAATTGAAGAAAAACTACTTTAAGATTGTTATCAATCTTGTACGATAAAGACATTATTATATATATATTGAATATATAACTAATTCACAAGAACATTGCTAATTCTTAAATCACATAAGCATATAAGAATTAACAATTAAATTAGGAGAATGGTTTGAGAAAACAAACAGAGATTGGATTTAATCTCGAGTCCAGAAAATAGAGATTGGATTTGTACTGTATATTGACGCTCAATTCCCTCCTTCTCACAGAAAGTTGTGAATTCTTTTGAACAAAATTCACCACCCCGATCTGTTCTTAACATCTTAATACTTTTATCACTCCCTTTTTCGACCACAGCCTTGAAATTTTTAAACATCTCAAACGCCTCGTTCTTCTCTTTCAACAAATAGACCCACATTTTTCTGCTGAAATCATCCACAAACAAAAGAAAATAACGATTACCTCCCGATGTTGTCGGAGTAATTGGACCACAGATATCGGCATACACTAGTTGTAACTTCTCCTTGGCATTAAAATTCGCCACTGATGGAAATGGACTCCTTTATTGCTTCGACATCAAGCATCCTTCACACTTTTTAGATGGCTGACACAATCTCGGCATTCCATGTGCCATCTTCTCCCTTGACATAAGTTCCAGAGCATGAAAATTCACACGACCCAGACGGGCATGCCAAAGCCACATTTCCTCCTCACTTTTTGACATTAGGCACAGAGGATTATTCTCCTCGAGACTGATCTTGTACAGCCGATTCTCAGCCTTCTTCACCTTTATCAAAAAACGTCCACATTTTTCATGTATCCATAGGTAATCCCCTTCAAGTACAATTTTATTCCTCTCCTCAGATAATTGTCCCCAGCTGATTATATTGTTGCATAAAGAGGGTATATAATAAACATCTCTCAAGACCTTTTCTTCGCCATTTTACACTTGAATGAGATGGTTCCTTTGCCCTTTATGCACACCATAGACCCATCACCAAATTTTATTTGTCCCCTCACACATTCATCCAGTGTTTTGAATTTTCCTTCTTGACCGGTCATATGATTACTTACTCCGTTGTCCAGATACCACACTTGAGATTGCCTTAGTTCTTCACCACTTGCTCGCAACTTTGGCACTACAGTCTCCTCTTTCAGCAACATCTTTTTTGTCTCATTCTTATCAATCTCAGCCACAAGTAAGGCTGGTTCATCACCTTGTATCTGAGAAAGATTCACTTCCCTGGACATTTCCTACTCCTTCCATGGTTTTCTACACGCCACAGTAAAGTGTCCATATGTCTGACAGTTAAAACACCTTACTTTACTTCTGTCATGCACTCCTCGGACGATCTCCTTCCCACGATTTTCTCCACCTTGAGCTCCCTCCCTGCTACTCCTTCTCATCCATTCTTCTTGTGTCAGCATCAGTTGTCCCTCTGGATTTTCTTTTCGTTTCCACTCTTCTTCTGTCATTAAAAGATATCCTTGACTTGGTTCTGGTTGCCCACGTACGCGCTCCTCATGAGCCTTTAGCGAACCAACTACCTCCTCCACATACATCTCCTCTAATTTCCCAAATTGCTCTATGGCTGAAGCAATATGGAGAAATTTCATAGGAACGACTCTAAGTAGCTTCTTTACCACATAGCTTTCTTCCATACTCTCACCAAGTGCCCTGATATTTATAACCAAACCATGTAACTTCAAATAGAAATCATCCAGTGAATCAGTCTCTTTCATACTCAATGCTTCGAATTCACCCTTCAACGTTTGAGACTTTGCTGCTTTCACTTTGCCTGCCCCTAAACTCATCGTTTTAATGGCATTCCAGGCTTCCTTCGACGTTGTTTTCCCCGCGATTCCCAATAGCACGTTCTCCGGAATTCCTTGATAAATAACTGTTAAAGCCTTCTTGTCTATCTTGTCCTCAACTTCCGCCTTCACACTCTTTGGTTCGATGGCGTCCCATACTCCGTATGCTTGCATAAATACTTTCATTTTCAGAGACAATGCTGCATAGTTTATTTTTGTCAGTATCGGATAGGTTACACCAATTGAGATTTCTTTCGCTTTGTTAGTTTCCATGATGAACAGCTCTGATACCAGATGTAGCACTTAAGCTTAAACCCACACACACTGGTTTACAGAAACACCGAAAGATGCTAAAAAAAACTCAACAATTTTATTAAACTTCAAAATGCAGAATATGTAGAGTACAAAACATAACAACTGCTAAAACTTAGGAACTACATCTCCTAGTTACCCCACTACTTTACTTGACTCCTATTAATAAGCCACTTCCTAATAACCAAATCAAACTGCAATACAGCCACATAATAGCTATAATTTATTCTTAAAAAATACATTTAGATTAAATAAATATCTAACATGGTGCAAATATCGATTACATTAGCCAAACTTCAATATTTATTTCCCCAGATTACAATTACCTAACTTATTTCTTGCCATTCTAAGTTGTTGAATATCTCATTTGATATCTTTGTCATGTGAGATGGAAACTAGCATACCAGATATAATTATGCTAGATTCTTTCTTTAAAGTTACTATATATATTCTCTATCCTCGGTAAATTTTCCTACAGTGTCAAAAGATGCAGCGAATTTCCAGAAGTATAAGCATAATCCTAGGGTAGGTCCAATGCTTAAAAAGATGTTTGACCTCTACCGTGGCTAAATCTGATTATTTTTTATCATAACCCATGATACCATTAATAAGCTTTAATAATTTTAATAGTCCTTTGAAATATTTAACTTGCGCTATGAATTAGTTGTAGCGGTTCTTTCTTGATTCTTCTCTATTTAAATTGACAAAACAAGTTACTCGTGTTACAACGTTTTTGTAGTACAAAAATTTTGTACCTTTTTAAAATCTGCGTAGAGGGTAAAAATTTAGTTCTTAGAATTTATTATTGTACTGTGACCCCTGTGAATGTTCACCTAAATTCTTCAAAAATAGTAGTAGGTACATTACCTTTAAATTATTCGTATCACTTTTAAATTTTGTTTGTTCTTGTAGAGGATCAGAAATGAAGAAATTAAGAGCCACCCCTGGTTTTTAAGGAATCTGCCCTGGAAAGAATCAGAAGCTGGCCAAGTCATTTTCTACACGAATAATAGCCCAGCATTTTCTCACCAGAGTTAGGCGCAAATCATGGAAATTGTTGGCATGGCCAGAAATTCAGCATTGAATCCTTTTCCAGTTATTAGTTCGACTAAAGGGTCTCAGATATTGGGATATTGGTACTAATTGATATTAGGTCTTGATATGTAATTATAAGCTTGAAATGAATATTATATTTGATGATATATGGTAATTGAGCTAAGTGCACGTTACAAGATTATTGTAAAAAATGATGTCTAAAACAATAAAACACATTAAGATTTTAAAAAGAAAATGATGTACCTGATGTCTAATAAAGTTTTTAACATTACAAAAGAAGCAAAAAAACTGTTGTCTTTCAATGTACTGCACATCGGTTACTAAAATGAAACTCATGAGATAAATCATATTTAACATTGCTCTAGACAAGAAAACCTTAGTGTTATAAGTTATTTAACATCTATTTTCTTAAGCATACCAATGTCTATCTTCACCTTTAACATCGGCTGAAAACCGATGTCAAATATCCTAACCTTTCTCTACAAATGCGAAGACATCGATTTGAAAAAAAAACAAGGGTTATTAACCTATGTCAAATGCCATATTTCTAGTAGTATATTTAGGATTTCTACCTTGGCCAACTTAACTCTTTCAGCACCCTAGCACATGACTTTAATAGCCTCCCAATCCTCTTTAGTTGTTTCCTTATGCGCAAGAGAAAAAAGTATATCTCTAGGAATCCTATGATAAATTGCATCCAAGCGACCTTATCTACCTTGTCATCAACCATAATTATTTTTGGATCCTTCGAGGAAACAACATCCACAACTCCGTGAGCCTGCATATAGACCTTCATCTTCATCGCCCAAGCTTTATGATTTTCTTGTGTCAGCATATGGTAACTTAAACTGATTGTGCCTTCCTTGATCCTTCTCATCTCTATCGTTTGTGCCTTAGACATGTACTTCAACATCAACTAGATGACCTTGGTCTGGTACATATTTTATTGGCAGAAAATAAACTGCATATAAATTAATCTAAGTGTTTGTATGAAACTAGAGAAAAACAATACTTTGTAAATGCCTAATTTTATTTGACAAACTTTAACACACTACTAATACAAAATAGGAAATGAAAGTATCATGCAGAGTAGGAACTAAACAACTAAATTCCTAAAATAACTCTAACACTGATCTACCCTATATGTACTCTTTACTACCAAGAGAACTCATGTTTTATCGGTGCATAAAAGTACCGAAGTATCAATATCAAGAACCTAAATTTCAGGAAATTTATGTGACCGACGAGTATAAGAATGTATTTCAAAATGGATCGAAAGGATTGCCATGTGTGAGGAATATATTTTTCACTAGATATTTCCATGTAACATACAAATATTTTAGAAGACCGTAGTGAACAACACAGATTAGAAGTAAAGAAATTGGCAACCAAAGTATCAGAAATATTTAACAAATTATTTATTAACAAGAAAGATGAATTTTTTGAGATGGAGTATTTGGAATTGAAAAATTTAAATGCAAGTGTCCACTGCTACGTATCAAGAATTTTTTAGAAAAAATTTGGCTATTTCTGATAAATTATCAAGTTATCATTGCTTAAAGATAAACCTAGAAGTTGTTCCAAAGACAACCTTCACGACAAGATACATATATTCTGAGTTTTAGTGATGTTCTTTTGATTAACTAAGTTCAAAGCGTGTTCATGGATCCAATAAATGGGGGTACTTCAAAAAATATTGGGATATGTTGTGACTGTATCTATTATGGACATTTTGATATATATAAAATTCCATGAAAGATATGTAGAACACCTTAGGAACCTTAAAAAGAGAAAAGTTGTATATGAAATTTCAAAAATGGTATTTATACAATAGGTTGTGAGTAGTGAAAGAGTTTTTCCAGACCCGACAAAAGAAGTAGTGACAAAATATGAGGGACCAAATTAAGATACCAAAGAAAGAGAAAAGTTCTTTTTGTTTAATAAGATTTTTCTAAGATAGCCATTCCCTTAACCTAACTGATAGGGAATAATAAGAAAATCGGAAGGACCACTAAGTGTGAGAAAAGTTTTTAAGAGACAATAAGAGATTGATTTATGTACTAGTATTCATTTTATTTGATGGAAATATAAATTTTGTAATTGGGAGTGTTGTCTTTTATATAGGAAAAGGATGTGCTCTTATACTATACAAGTAAATTATTATTTACAATTTCTGGCAGTGAGAGAGTATCAAGTAGATACCCTTCCCATGACTCGAAATGAGCAAAAATGGTTATGAATTTAAGATCTGAAGACATATTACATAAGTTTGAAATACATACATACATATACATATGGGCTTATTGAGAGCATGCAAAAAAGCACTAGGAATAGTTTATAAATCACGAGGGATAGTTTGAAATCCTTGGTTCATTATCTAATGGATTACTCCGGTTTTCTACGTTATCCGAGAAGTTATTGGATGTTATTCGATCATATAATGACAATTTAAGAAAAAGGTAATTTATTCTGTATGACATGAAAATTTGATTATTGAAAATTCATCGTTATTCAGAAGAAGTTGGATAGGAGACAAATAATGTTGTTAAAAGTTATTAAAGATTATGATCGTACTATACCTTACCATACGTAATAGATGTTTAAGTAGGAAAAATGTCATAATAATTGTTACTTTCAAAGGTTTTAGTTCATGAGATTGACAACATTAGATTGAAAATAAGGACCTAGATTAAGCAAATAAATCAAAGTATGAAAAAAAATTACAACTAGGAATGTTGGAAAGGACATGTGAATGACTAGATAAGTGATGGTAGAGAATAAGCCGAAATAGTTAAGAGAATGATTTGAGTTTCAACGATAGGAGCTAATCATAACAAGATAGAACGACTAACAAAATATACTTCCACTCAGTGAAAGAAGCATTTTGATAAATTCATTAATGTATATACATGAAATATTAAAGTGAGTCATGGAGTACCAATTTCATAGTATCATATTATGACCTTAATTTATTGCGTGATTTCAGATATAGTATCACAGTATGACATTTTATAAAAGCTAGTTTTCTATATTTTATTTAATTGTATTCATGTTAATTTCCAAATTGAAGTAGTAATACATGGGTATATTTTGATTAGTTGCAAGCTAGCATGATTTTGGATGATCTTGCGCTAATTACGAGCTTTAACGTAGCTATAACAAGACTAGAATTAACCAATATTAGGTGGTACTAGTACTTTATTATAATGTAAATTATGTGATAGTGTGAAATCGATTCTGAGGTCTGTCGAGTGATAGACCATTATAGTTTATTTTATGATATAATGTCTTTTAGTAATACACGCTTCGACATATGGTACCATGAAGAATCAGATTCGCAAGGTGGTGGATTTGCTGGCGGATTTGGGAGCTTTACAAATTTATGTTTTAAATAAATATTTTTTGTAATTTTATAAATTTTTAAAAGTCATATATATATATTATGTAGGTATAACATTTTTGTCATTGTTGTGACTGGTAATGTTGTTGTTGCCTACCATGTTTGTCTAATTGTAGTTTGAAGTTTGAACTTTTGCATTTTCTTAAATTTAAATAATAATCGAGCATGAAATTTAAAACTACTGCTTTGGTGTTATATATATTTTCTCAATAGTTTGTATAGATCTGATTATAGAATGGACCTAAGTTGAAGTCATAGTTAAGGCATAATTGTACTAATCAATTTGTTTAACTATTAATTTTCTTGTTTATGTATTTCAACAGCGTGACAATGACGAATCTTTACTTACCTTGGTGTCTGGTTTTTTTATTTTCTTAATTTAATAACTAGTTGTTTTAATATTTTTGGAATTTATTATTTTCATATAAAATGTAGATCTTTGAATTTGGACGATGTAAACATGGAGTGTAGAGCTACTTATTTATTTTGTTCTTTTATTTTAATCAATTTTATAACCGATACAAATCAAATTAGTGTTTTTAAAATCGAAACTCATCCGATGCTTAGGTTGTGATTGGTTTCAAAATTAAAAAACTTTCAGTTTTGGTTATGATTTTATCTAAAAACTGAACCGATTCGAGGTTTTCTCTCACTTAATGCTAGTATATATATCGGTCTTTATTATGTCCACGTAAAATAAGTGACGTAAAAATGAATTTTGTACATATATATATGAATAAATATAAAATATAAATAAATAATAAATAAATATTAATACATTTAATATGCATCACATTCCATATAAATGTTTTCATAAAACTTCGAATCCAATAAAGATGATTTTAAAAAAAAAATTATCACAATTTGTTATATACAATACAATATATCTACATCTTTTATATTAACAATTTTAAAATATTTATTGTCACATAGGGCGAGTTCATCACGCACCAATTTCAGCGAGTTCATCTCTATCACCTCTCTAAGTTTATCTCCATTAAATATGACAAGTTCATCTATGAACATGAAAAGCGAAACAATACAATTATTATTTCATTAATATATTAAAATTGTTAAATTACGAATTTCATATTAAAGATTTATATTACATTGAGATAAGTAAAATAATATCATTATTACGTCAAATAATTTTTATTTCGTATAATTATTTTACTAATATGCAAAAGTTAGTTATTAATTGTCAATTGTAGAAAACAACATCATATATCTTGAGTAACAGATTTTGTTGATGCTTAAAAAGGTCATTCATTAAGTTCGACATACAATGATTTAATTTAACATAAAAATACGAACATATTCGGTCAAATTTAGCATGATTAATTTGATGATACTTTATCGAATTTAAGATAAGTTTTACGCACATAAGTTGAAAACACTTAAAAAAATGAAAACAAACAAAAAAATCTATAAGGATCCATGAAAAAACAAATAAATCAAAGTCGAGTGTATTGTCTTTAAATATTTTAATAGTTGACCACGAATGACTAATAGAGGCCCTAGCTTTCAACGATCACAATTATATCCTATTTTTCTCGATCTCCACTTAATGGTAACCTCATGAATGCCCCGAATCAAAATATGAGATATGTGCTAGCAAAAACAATTTCTACTCTATCTCCATCTTGTTTACTTGGTGACCAGAGTTCTAATAAAAAAATGTAGGTCCAAAGCAATTAGCTAAAAAGAGTTACATACAGAGAAAAAAATAGAATAAAAATTTAAACGAATTAGAAATTATTACTAACTCTAAATAATAAGTTGTTTGTGCAACATAATGATAAATTTGTGTTTTTGCTTTCTATATAATAACCTAGGACAAGATCGAATTCCATTAAATTTGCAAGTTAGGTATGAGGTTAAACCTTTTACTAGATTGTTAGTGTTATTATGTGGTATAAGTGTGTATTATTTTCCATTTTTTGAAGTTTTGAGTTTTTGTTAGGCCTTTATATATACTGTAGATGGGGTTAATATAGTAATAACAATCAATCGATATCTACAGTCTGAGAATAGTTTTATATTGATTATAAAAACTGTAAACATATTACAAAGTACTCTCTCACATGATGAACATATGTCCTTGAGAGTTTATAGGTTACACAAATAATATATTTATGAGAAACACTCATAGTATAAATCTAATATGTGCTTATATAGTGCAAATCTACACAATCGATCTGACAAATATGATAAACATGAACACAAAAATATAATGCCTATCTGATAATTGATTTCTACAATTACTAATGTCCTACACTTATATATCTCTGCAAATATAACCTCCATACAACAAACTCAATCTTCTATTGAATCCACCTTGACAGACACTGATATGTTTAAACTATGCTAACAAACACTGATGGCATCTCATTATGTCAAATGTGGATATGACATCAAATAATGGTATCCTTCTATTGATAAGTATTGATGATAAACTCTGATAATAAACCATTATATCATTAATTACAACCATTTTAACTAAAAAAGGACTAAATTTTTTTAGGTAGTGTCAAGTCTTGTACAACATTAATGAGATAAAATATATATATCTTCTATATAAAGCAGCCAATTGACTCCATTAGTTTAAGGCCTTTTGGGATATTCCGAAAGACAAATCTGCATGGGTTCAGCCCGGAGGGGAAAATATATAACATACTATTAGGGAGTTAGTGCCTCGCTCGTGGCCCAATAAGTGGTTTAGGACCAAAGGTTCGGAGATGAAACTTGTGGGGTTAATGGGCTACTGTCGAACGATGTGGAAGGTTCCCCTTGGTGGTGATTGGAGATCAGCCATTTTTTGTTCAAGGCATAGTGACTTTAGCCAATTTACTGCATTTCCAGTTTAGAGAGTACAATATGAAAACAACTATTGCGATTTGTAAATGACCCGAATGGGAGTATGAGTTATTATAATAATTTTTAGGAGAATTATCAAGAACTAAGTAAGCCATCATGCTATTTGGGGATTTTGAGTTATAGGTTAAATAAGACCGCTTATTTTATTTTGCAAACAATAGATCTCGATCCGACGAAATTGTTACCAACACGGAAGAAACAAATAGTGACACAGAGAGACCCCGTGGAAATTATGCCAGGAAAGAACCCAAGAATTAATTTCATAAATGTATTCTTCCCGAAATTTTTTTCCGAAAAAGAACGAATAGAGGCACGACTTAGAGTTCTCCAATTGACAAGAAGGGCAAGAAAACTATCTAGACCGTTGCATATCCATCTAGCGGCTTGCCTTTTTTTGGAACGGTTAGTAGAATCGCCTATCATCGACAAAAAAAATCATGTAGATATACTTACCACGCAAAAATACGAAAAATAGTCGCCGATATCCCTTCTGAAGGGCAACGTGGAAGAATGAAGGATGTCATTGTTAGAGCTGACAGAAGGCAAAGATGATCGTACAGCCCTTTTAAAATCCACTGGTAGCAGTTTCCAATAGACGTGAATACGTATAAGGCTCTAGCGAGAATACGAATCAGGACCTGGAAGGTATCAGTAGTACTATAAATATTATACGGGAAATGATTAAAGAAGTATGACCAATAGCGAAAGCTGAGTATTCCACGATTCTAAAACGTATCAATCAATTACGTATAAAATGGTGATACCTTCAAGATGGCAACAGGACTATGATATGCCTTACATTACTACATGAAGAAATGTTAAATTTGGCGCTAAGTGTGTAACAGGAGATGAGCGTATTAAAAGTATAACGAGAACTTCTTACATAAAATAATCGACAGAGATGATGTGCCGAAATGAGAAAATGTTAAGGAACGAAACTCTAGCACTGGTAAGTAGTGATGGATGGGAAAAAAATAAGTTGAAGGACCATTCTAAATACTAGAAGATGCGCTCATAGTCCCTATTATAGATTTTTAAGAAAGATAAAGTGACCAGTTTGGCATTAACCGAATTACCGACAATAACGAGATGGCAACAGGACCACGATATGTCTTACATTACTATAGGAAGAAATGTTAAATTTGGCGCTAAGTGTGTAACAGGAGTGAGCATGTAAAAGTATAATGAGAACTTCTTACATAAAATAATCGACAGAGATGATGTGCCGAAATGAGAAAATGTTAAGGAAGGAAACTCTAGCACTGGTAAGAGTGATGGATGGGAAACAAATATGTTGAAGGACCTTTCTAAATACTAGAAGATGCGCTCATAGTCCCTATTATAGATTTTTAAGAAAGATAAAGTGACCAGTTGACGTTAACTGATTACCGACAATAATGAGTTATCATGCAGGATTTGGAACGGCTACAAAGTTTTGTACCAAAGCAAGAATCGTTATGCCTTAGGTTGAGAAGAAGTTAGTAAGAGAAGGATACTTGGACCATAATTGAGTCAACTGACCAAACAAATTCCTGAACTTATCAGAACCTAGCTAGTGGCAGCCCAAGATGAATAATAGAGATACTGCGGACCAGAACTATAAGGATAGAGAGTACAGAGTATTAGACTAAGTATTGTTGAAAGTGCCTCCTGGGGAGGGACTGATGAAATTTGAATGGAAAAGAAATATGAACCAAAGGTTTATTGGACCGTTGAAATCTTTAAAGGACTAAGAAAGTTGGCTTATAAATTAGAACCATCGTGGAACAGTCTCCCAATTTATAACGAGTACCACGAATCGATGTTACGAAATTTAATTGTCAACGCCATACATATGATTGAAAATGAGCTAATAAACTTGCAAGCCAAACTATAGCGTATGCGGATCAACGTGTAGAGATAATAGGTCGACCAGAACGAGTACTCTGAAATATATTGGTGGATGAGTAAAATTTTTATGAAGAGATCAAATACTGCAAAGTCAACGTGAGAACTCAAGATTGTCATGAGTGATGCGTATCCCCATCTGTTTCTAAACTGATTTGGGACGAAATCCTTTAAATGGGGGAAGACTGTAAAACTCGATTTTTTGACATCCGTAAAAGACCTTTTGAATAGTAACGTTACGGTTAATAAAAACTTTTGTGACCACACCATACGAGTTTTTAATTTAAGATTCTGAGTTGATATTGTGATTATACGTACCAAATGAGTGTATGTAAAATCCATTCATTTTCGGTGAAAATAACTTGTAAAACGACCTTATCTTACGGATTATCGAGGAATAGGAGAATCACATTACGATTCAGAATGTATAATTTCCAAATTAAAATCCAATTACAAAGGTTTAGAGCATAAAGGATTTAGAAGAAAGTATTTGCCCCTCGAATCGTTTACGAAGATTTATTACGAAAACGAATAAGCGACCAAGCAAATACGTAAGCGAATAAATGAAACATATCATGCCATGCAAACTAATTAGTTAGGAAGTAAACAAGGATTGGCAACCGAATAATAACCAATCGAAGATTCATAGTAACCTAGCTAGGAAAATAGGTATTATGAATAGTAATGGTGGTACTTGGCTAGCTAAATAGCATTGAAAATAGACAACCTAGCAAGATATGATGAAGATTTATTTCTCTGGGATTGATGAGCGTGCACTTTATTTTAATATTATCCCTATATTTGTGGTTATGTGCATAATTTGGATTTTTATTTAATAATCTTGATGTTTTATTCTAGGTATCGAGGAGATATAATAAAGGAAGGTTTGGAGTTACAAAATCAGATTGGAGTTCATTTGATTAAAAATTGGATTTTATGGGCCAGCTGTGTAGTCTACACGTTTGGCCCATATCTGTAGTTCTAGAAGGTCCGATTCTGATGATTCAGCAGCCCATGGAAATCTTATTAGAATAGATTCTAGTTCAGAATTGGTCTTGAATTTATAATCCAGCCGATATCAGCCCAGAATCAGAGCCTAAAAGTCAAACTATGAATTTTTTACTTTCTCGTGAATCAATTCTAATTGGGAGATCTTCCTTAATATTTGTTTAATTCATTTAAAATGACTTTGATAATATATTATTATTTATACCATAGCCTAATAGAGAGCGAGAGATGGAAGAGATAAGTGGATGCACAAGGAGGAGGAGAAGAAGCTATCAACGGAGAAGAATTCAGCCATTGGAGACATCTATTTGGCTTTGTTTTCTCTATATATATCTTCTTGAGAATATGTGTTGGTTATCTAGTTTGTGTTTAATACTTTGATTATGAAATAAATTTATATTAGTTAGGATTTATATGGAATCCTAGTATGTGTAGTTGTGGTGTTTGATAAGATGCTATATGTAATTTATAGTTTATTCATTCAAGTGGATACCATGATACCTCTTATTATTGTGTAATCAACTTTAGTAGTGTAAGTAGTTAATTTTACTACTGAGAGGGTTATAGTTAATTGACAACATATTTGAATGGTGCATGCTTATATCTTTTAATTATAATATTGGTACGCTATAAACATAGATTGTGACCATGTATAGCTTTATGAATTGGTGCTTAAAATTCTAAAAAAGTAAATTGGCATAGACATGTGTTAATTTATTTTATAAGGAATTATACGGTAGTGATTTTGAGAGCAACCTACGAGCATTGAATTCTACCTATGACCTGTGATCTTATTATAGTATTACACCGACATGTACATATTAGGGAGAAGTAATTATCTTGACTAGGCTTCTCGTATTTGAACATCAACTCTCTTTGTCTAGCATATTATTAATTAGTTAAACTAGTATTAAATATTGAAATTAGATAATTAAAAATTTCATTCTTGTGTTTATAACCCAATTGTTGGAATATGAATTACGATTTATTCAAACATATATGTCCACTTGGGAACGATATCCGGTATTTACTACTATATTACTTGTTGTAATTATATCCATTACACATAAGTATTTTACAGTAAAAAAGATATATACACATATAATCATAATACTTATTCAGGAGCAACCAAGCAAAGCAAGCAAAAACCCTCTCCGCTCTCTCCCAAGAAACAATGTATGATTTTTAAAAACACAAGGAAAGAAAAATTCAAATTCCAATGTCCACTCATTCAAACATCACCAATTTTTTACCTAACCTCCTTCAAGATAATGGGTACGGTCATGTACCAAATTTAAATCCCATACATGAAGTTTGTCAATTTTGGAAAAAATGTTTGAAGTTTAATGTGATAGTAATTCCGAAAATCACTAACTTGTTTTCTATGATTTTTCATGAAAGTTTAAGGCTCCTAAAAGCTAGAACAAGGACTCATCAATGATATTAGGAATTTTGAATGTATTAACAAGCTTTAGGAAGGTATAAACATCATCCACCTTGAATTTACTTGAGTTTGAGTTAGATTTAAGTACATGTTGATTCAATGAGTTATATTGTAAAAAGTTGGTTTTGGATGGTTGATTGTTATGGAGTGAGTGGTGATTATTTCATATTGTTTAGGGACTGATATTTCATAAATATGAAGGAATTGGTGTTTGACATCGTTGTCAATGAAATTAACGCAGTTAAATTAAGAAATTGTTACGCGTAATAGCCGTTATAATATACGTTTATATTTAGGACTGTTTTAAGCAATACATAAGAACTGTAAATTTAATATTTTTAAATACCACTGGACATGTATATAAAGGTATCTTGTTCTAGTTTGTAACCATATAAATATCGTGCCGGGATGATTTACGGATTAGGAGAAAAGTTCATTTTAATGAACATAGGTGAGAAAACTAAATTGCTACCTCGTGCTAACTTTGAGCGTTTAATTGAAGCCCTTAAACATTTTTTAAAATCATGAAACTTGGCTAGTAGATTAATTATACAATGAGAAATCCGTACTTAAATTTAACTAAAGATGTTAATTTTTCAATTTTATAAAAATGTTGTAGCCGAGATCGTGCAAGGAGTGCACCAAGACACTTACTGCCATTAAACTGCCACTTCGGGATTTTCAACACTGTTACCAAAAAACCATTTTCTAAAATCTGTTATAAATTTTGTCTACATCGCTCACGCAAAAACGGTGCATCAATTGAGTGTACGGTTTGAGAAAAATCAATGTTTTAGGTAAAGCGGTATGAATAGTAAAACTCCATAGTTAACCGAAATTTTAAATAGCTTTTCACCGATTTGAATTCATTTTATCAAAATGAAAATTTTATGATAAATATTAAAAACACTCAAGAATACCCTCGAGATGGTTTCATATTAAAATATTAATTTTTCTATTTACTAAAAATGCTAGAGTGTGAGTCGCGTAATAGTAACTTTCGGTAAAGTAAACTCTAGAATACCATTTTGACTTTCCGTTTCAACCAAGGATTGATACTTATTTCGAGTCGATCAAATATTGAAAATTATGAAGTATTATACTTATTCAAAATAATGTCGGTGATGGGATTAGGAATACTGATTAGATTATGATATATGTGATTACAAACCCCGGAACGAGAGGAAGTCGGAAAATGTATCTTGCACTCCAAGAAAGTTTACAAACCCTATTCTATGTAATGTTGTGTTGTGAAGATTGTTTTACGGTTTTTGTAAATGTCATGTTTTCCATGATAGTATCATATGAGTTTTTACGTATCAATAATGATTGAGATTACGATGAATATAGCATAGAATATTTTAATGCTATAGGAGCGTGATGTAAAATTATAAAGATCGAGAGTCGGTCAGCTTTATAAAGTATAAAATCGGGAATCATCCCGAAGATGTTTTGGATGATTAAAAGTTCGTAACAATTTTGTTCCAAGGGACTCGATGTTCCCTCACGAAGCATTAAGTGCCTCGAACATTTATTAATATGATTTCCAAAGATCATGTTCTTGCAACTTATTTTATTTATTTAAACGATGATTAATATTTTATATCTAATTAAAAGAAGAAGTATTCTCAGATGAATACTTATTTATAAATTCTAAATATTTAACATTTACTTAAAGATTTAATTTATTTACCTAAACGTAAATCAGTTGGGGAATATTATTTCAAATATTATTTTAAAGTAGAATTGTTGAGGTTAATTATTTTAAAAATATTATTTAATTATTAAATATTTAATTAATGATTTTATATGGTTTAAAATTTCTAAATCTTATTTCAAATTATTTTCGAGTTCAGAAAATCATTTTGGTATTATTCGAACTTCGAAAAATACTTTTAATATATATCAATTATTTTGACTATAATGTCAAAGAAAATTCCTCTTTAAATACTTATATATTGTCAACGGTCAACTCACATCATCTTAGTCCTTCCCAAAAATTCTCGGAAGTATTATATAATATATATAATATATATTATACTGCCATGTACTCAAGGACCTACGAAGTGTGTGTATACCGAGAAAGGGACACATAGCCCGTATACGGCTGGTGATAACCGGGAGTAAGGAAGTCTTCTCTACTAGAAGAAAAGGTTATAGATGAGAATTGAGATGCAATATCGTAACCCCAAGCCTAGGTGCTGGGTTTACTATTAAGGTATTTGTAGACCAATAAGTCAATCGAAAATATATTTAAAAAGAGGTGTATCACCCAAGAGATTGATTTCTCCATAGATATAATACTAT
>NW_027421401.1:0-107570 GCF_009905375.1 Apium graveolens
GGATTCTAGTAGATCCATATATGGAAGATGTAATTTTATTGAGAAAAAGCCAAAAGAAAACTGACCTCCATCAATCATGCTAAAACATATATGTGGTAATACTTTTAGGCTCACCATGGCCATATAGCTGAGTTTGTTACATGATGTGAATATTAGACTTTGCCAGAATTCTAGATTGTTCATTCTTAATGGGTACTTATAAATTAAACAAGTTAAATTATTGGCCCAAAATGTAGGCCCAAATTATCCAAAATATCCAAATTAGGACTTAAAACTCTATTTATTTTATAAGTTATAAATGGATTATAAAATTCTCAAAATCTAATTTATAGAAATAAAGGTAGACACAAAATTAAATAAAACAAAATTTAAAATGATTATATTATTATTTTTTTGCTTCAGTTTGAATCCTTTTTATTTACCAATTTCAAATTAACAAACATTTTTTATTTAAAATTTGTATTTAGCTTGAATTTAGTTCAACGGGACAATCTATTAAAAATCGTTATGGCCTATAATAAACAAATAATTAAGAGACTTTAAATATGGTACACATGTATATTTTATATTCGAATAATCTAAATCGAGTCTTAGTAGATATTGTAAAATATATTAGAAATCAAAACAAAGAATAAATGGTTATAATAAATTAAATAGCAATTTTAAAGTAAAATTGATAATCATCTTTTATCTTTGATTTTAATTTCAGTAGTAATTTTTAAATATAATCTAAATTGACAATGGATATCATCTTTTAACTTTGATATTGTAAAATATAAATGATTACATCAATTTGATAATAATTTTTAAATCATCAAAAAATTAAAAATTACTTCAAGTAAAATTGTTAAAAACCAACATTTGAACCCCAATAAATTGATTTTTTTCTTGCAACTCCATTTTTTTCTCTAAATTTTAACTTTGATTTTTTATATAATTTAAAGTATTAAATATTTACTAATAATGCCTATTTATGCAAATATGTATTTAAAAAGTAAAAATTAAAATTCTTGCATGTTTATAAACTAGTAATATATAATGTATTGTACCTTCTTATGACAGAGAAATCTTTTGGTAACATAAAGGTTGATTCAATTTATGCAAACTAATTTTCTAAAACTAAGTCAAATATATTATATTGAGATATAAGAAGATCTTCATAAGCTCAATTCCTAACACTATAGATTTTAGGAGAACCAGTAACTTAACATAATATAAGAGCTAGGTTTAAAAAGACTCCCGTTAGAGTTGTCACCCCATATATTTAATTTAAATATTTGTTGTTGCTATTGGTTATAAGTTTTACTGTCAATCGTAGCTAAAAATATAATAGGAGCATTAAAGAGTATAAGATCTTATTCATGTCTTTCCTCAACCAGCTTAAAATTTTAGAAGGACTGGTTACTTAACATTGTATCAGAGGCTCAAGGGAGGAGGACATGAGTTCAACTCCCTACTACCCTAGATATTCTTAATAATTATTGAAAATATTGACATTTTACCTTGGTGGACAAATAAATGGAAGGAGATCCACACGAGTAATTAAGAAATGTGTACTATGATGGACCCATAAATGGGAAGAGATCCCCACCTAGTAATTTACGGCATGCTAGGCCCAAAAAGAGATAACACCTCGACATCCACTCTTCAAACCGGAATATTATACATTCAAAGATTTTATCTACAACGGGATTAAATATTATATATCCTCTTTTAAATTTAAATAAAGATATTTAATATGTTGTGACCTTTTTTTAACTTATATAAAGATGTGAACTACACACCTTTACAATAAGCACTACAAGAAATAGAGTACCCTTTTAACAGCAGTTGCACAACCCACGGATGTTAAAAGTTTTTTTAACATCGCTTCATTTTTAGACGATGTTAAAGTGTATATAGACATCGGTTTAAAATAAAATTGTTGTCTAATCTATATTTTAAAAAAATTAAAAAACACCTACATGAGTTTAAAGTGTAACCCATGCTTAATCTCATTTTTTAAGAAAAAAAATATTGTACAATATCCTATTGTATTGAAATACTTCCTCATTTATTACAACAAAAATTTCCCCCTTAACCAAAATTTCTATTTCCCCCCTAAGCCCAAATTCTCTTCCCCCCTTTGTGGCTCGATCCCCCTCTCTTTCTCTGTCACTTTACTCGATATCCACCCTCACTCTCTCTTTCTTTTTCTTTCTCGCTGTCTCTCAGTATCTCCCTCATGCCCCTATTTCCCTCTTCAAGCTTTAACTATAATTTTACCCCTAATTCCAATATATCCCCCAATCTAAGATTATAAACCCTAATTTCAATTATGTTCAAATGTAATTTAGTTTTTTCATTGTATTTTGTTGATTCAGCAATTCCAGAGTATGGATTTTAACGATTAATTGATGTTCTTTGGTTTTAGAGAGATTCAATTTGTAGCTTAGAGTTTATTCAGATTCGAAGTCGTGTTTTTTAGCTTCGAGTTTGGAGTTCTTTGATTTCAGTTTTTTGTTCGCTAAGGTCTTTGGTTTGGATTTACAAATTTCCCATTATTCCTATGGTTTTATGTATACATGTATTTGTATGTCCACATGTATATATAAGTATGTTTAAAAGTATTGTTATAGTCCTAGGAGAGATATGTGTTGTATGTGTTTGTTTGTAGTCCCTTCCGAAGTATGTGTTGTCTATGTGTTATTTGAATTAAATTATCTTATTACGTTTTGGTGCATTGTTTTGTTTTGTTTTGTTAAGTATTTACCATACAACTGGGCAATTAATTAAATTGGATGTGGACTTGGATAACAACATGTGGTTTCTAATGAAGGCAAAGCAATTTGTAATGGAGGAATCATTGGATTAACATTTTTAGCCCTAATGTTAACATATTTAGAGTGCCTAGATGGGGAAGAGGGCAAAAAACACATGGTGAAGAGCTTGTGTTTGGTATAAGTAAGATCACTCCAAACTATAGGTATTACCATTTGATTATTCTACATGTAGTTTTTTAGCAATGAAGGACTTGTGCTCAGCCTCATATAAAATACTGAAGCAAATTTACTGTATATATAAAGCAGCTAACTAACAGTATACTTATTAATAATTGCTGATAATACTTAACAGAACTTCAGAGGAATATAAATCTTAATATAATGTGATTTGGTCATTACTCTAATTTGGCACCTTGTAAGTTGTAAACTTGTCATTTTCAGGTACTTGAGTAGTATGGTGAAGTAAGTCTGTTGGACATATAAGGAGTTGATGCAGCTAAGGTCAATCTTGTTATTGGAATCATGATGCTTCATTCTTTTGGTGAAAGCTATTGTGTTGGAGCTTCCTTTTCTGATTCAAAAGGTGTAAGTCAAGGCCTGCTAATAACTTTAGCTAATTGTTGCTCAAGGCCTTCATTCTTTGGTTATATTAATAATGTGTTGCTGCTCTATCCACACGTACTCATATTATATCTCGTTGAGGGGTTCAAAGAGAGAAGAGGCAGGATCATTAGACAAGAACCAAAGGCAGAAGTAGGTTGGCTCAGTGACATGTTCCATATGACTGGATGAATTAGTGAAAAATGGATTTGTGTTGATATTATTGTAGTATCAATATTGAATGATTAAATTATATAATTAGTTTTGATATTGGATGGTTAATTTGTAATATATAGTTAGTTTTGATATTGGATAAATTGGAAAATGTAGTTGGCCAATTGAATATATGTTTGGTTTTGGTATATTGATTTTTGTATACCTGTTAATTGAATAGTGTTTGATAATGTGTTTGGCCAATTGAATGCATGTTTGGTCTTAAGAACAAGATTTATATATCAATCAAACCAAACAAATAAGTGATATCCTATGGAGGTTTGACATCAGCTTACTACAGAACTACTGATGTCTTTTATTAACAAAACATCAGTTTAGTTTAAGATGACCAATGTTAAATTACATATTTACCAACAGTTCAAAAGTTATCTTAAATACAAGCTTACATAACTGATGTCTAATATTATAATTTACATCAGTTTATAAAATAACCGATATTAAAAGTATTTATTTACAATGTCCTAATTTTCATAAATGTTGTCTTTGTCTTTTTTTGCATTGTGTGTAACATGCTTAAATTAATTAAATTAAAAGATAACTTACTATTGAACTCGTGATCATGTGTTAAAATGTAATTTATTAGAAAAAAGACATCAGTTTCTGAGTTAGAACTATTGTCTACTTGTACCTTACACATCGGTCTAAAACCGATGTCTAAAACTCTGGACCTTTCTCTACACATGAAAAGACATCGCTTTTAAAAGCTTTTAACATCCGTTTATAACCGATATCTTTTGACCTTTCTTGTAGTGTAGGTAAGGCAAATTTGTGAGCAACATTGATCTACCCAGAGAGATGGCGAAAAATACTAACTTTTTTCACATATTGAAGAGTAGTAGTATTTAATTTATAAACAAGGTACTAGTAAAAGTTGACATATAACCTTGAATATTTGTACATACTATTCATATTTTCAAAGTATGTAAATTGAAGTTATGTTTGTCATAATTAGCGCAAAGATTTGTTTTATTATTTCTTTTTATATTATATCCTTATAATTTGAGTCATGTAGGAACCAACCTTGGAGCTGCGATAGTGGATGTCGAAACTGGAGAACATAACTGGGTTTGTCATTGCCAGAGCGGCATTATATCTGTACAACTGGATAACTCGGTAGTAACTAGCATCATCTAATAATTTTCAATATCTACATATTATATTAGACATAGTAATGTATATGATAACTAATTTATTGAAAGTAAAGATCTTATTTTATATATTCTTTTTGACTTAGGGGAACAAATAACCCCTCAGTGATCATGTTAATAAAGTGTAAATATATTAGGGATGGATAGTGGATCTTGGTTGTCAAACCTATAAAAATATGTAAAGGTGATCCTTCCTGTGAAAACAACATATAACTATTTACTTAAACATAGCCCAAAATAATAAGCCCTAAAACACGGCTCAGACAAACATACATGTTCCCGGGTGTGCACATTACATGCGTATGCCAGATACGAGTGATGGGTACCCTGTCTATACACGGATTCTTGCACCATACGTGTATGCCAGATGCAAGTGTTGGGCGTATACCAGATGCGAGTGCTGGGTACCCACATTCCGATGATTTGAAGACCGCCCAAGTTTCACTACTACAAGCATCCAAGTAATGGGAATGATCAACATGCAATCGATGGTTGCACATGTGTGAGAGTGCAACAAAAGTATATGCAAATCATTAGGAAACTGCGTATAAAACCTCATTCCCTAGTTTTTTTAGACTTCATATACACATTAGTAAAAATCTCCATGATGGAAGAAAAGTTCTCACTCAAAACTCAAACAAGAGAATGATTTAAGAAAAATTATCACTTTGATGCTGACTCACACACATTTACATTTGAACAAAACATATTTTTTATATAATTTTTTTATATTTATTCCAATGATCTTCACAAGACTTTATAGAAAGGTTTAGACACTTATATAAATGCTATAGTTCAAGACTCACTACAAATTGTAAACATCATTCTATATAATACATGCTTGTAGACCAATACTTGAATTAATAAAGTACGAATACATGTGCCTTTAATTTTCTCACATATGTGTAGATAAATCTAGAGACATTAATGGATGTAACATTATATTTTTAACACATTCCCTCTTTTTTCTCATATACTTCTATTATCACTAAAATTTTATTGTACCCATGCACGTTCTCATACACGAACTTGAAGGAATTTACAGATGAGCGGAAGCGTGAAATAACAATTATTCCGTAAAAACCATATACCGCACATATAGAAAAACATATAAAAGGGAAAAAGTGAGGAATCCAAACCATACCTCGTGAATCGAAACTATATAAAATTGGAGTGCTAGCAGTTGCTCCTCAGTGTGTGAAGCACTCTACCGGTATCCACCAAGAACAATCCTCTTCGATTAACCTTTTTATAAAACTAAGCTTTTATAAAAAATGGAGTTTTGGGAGAGAGAGAGAGAAGAAGAAGATGGAGGCTAGGTTTTTCACAAAACCAAAATTGTGTGTTGTAATTTTTGGTGCCATCCATCTCATTCTATTTATAGGACTCTCCTAGGTGTTTATAAGATATCTTTATATATATTAACCCCCCACATTTTATCTTCATAAATGCTTTAATAATAATTAAAACTATTTTAATCATTATTTCTTTTCTTAACTATTTAGAATATAATTCTCTCTCTCATTATTTCATCATCAAAGAAAATATTCTTTTATGGTGTGACCCGGTAGGTTCAATATTATGCCGGTAGTAAAAATAAATAATAATAAACTTTTATTAATTATTTATATGAATATTAAAATTCACTAAATATAATTAACTGATTAATTATATTTATTCTACATCATGAGTGATGCTTCTCAACATATCTCGACTATCCCGGATAATATGAATTCACTGCTTAGAATATCAAGAACCTGTCAGTGACTAGTTACCGTACAATGAATTCCTTCTACCCTTATAATATCCCGATTAAATACAAGGCATGGATCTTGTGTCAATCCTATCAAATTTAATCATATGATTTCTTATTCATAATGCAAAGTTCATATTAATGCAAATTAGAAACTCCTTTCTAATTTCATACACTCTGGCCAGAGATTCCAGAAACTCGCATACTAAGAATAACATAGGATTCTCTTCCTATACTGGAAGGGGTAGATCCTTTATTGACGTTAACTATCTCTATACACAAATCCCTATGCCCAGAATAGACCTAATGGATGTCCTTGAGACTAAGGACTAAACTAAAGCACAGTTCATTGTATATAAGATACCTTTAACGATGTCAAGTCTAAGGATACTTGTACAACTATCACTCATTGAATAACTATTGACACGTGAGTAATCTCCATTAGTTGTTCAACTTATCAAGTCATGTTCAGTGAACTTATTCCCTAATAAGCACCTACATACCAGCTATAGTGTCACCACACAAATGCCTATGAGAACAGACATCCTCCTGAAGGGAGCAAGCATAGTATGTACCATCTTTGCGGATCTACTAATATCCGATTAGTTATCCTATGATCAGGAACTGTTTAAGTCCAGAGTTGTCATCTTCTAGATCCCATTATTATAATCTCATTATAATTCTAGAAGCTTTACTCTAAACTATGGAACATCTTATTTAATACACTTTAAATAGATAAAGCCCCTAAAAATATAACAAGTCTTTTATTAATACAAAATGAAATCAAATAGGAATACAAAAAAGTTCTTCCTAACTCATCATACATGATTGGATTTAGGACAAACACTTTAATCTCCCACTTGAACTAAAGCCAATCACCCTGGTATCTAATACCCATCTTTTCCTTATGACGATCAAAGTGAATCTGAGACAATGACTTTGTGAGTGGGTCTGCTACGTTGTTATGTGTGTCAATTCTCTCAATCTTGACATCTCCTCTTTCAATGATTTCCCTAATCAAATGAAAGCGTCACAAAACATGTTTGGAATTTTTATGAGACCTAGGTTCCTTGGCTTGTGCTATTGCTGCGTTGTTATCACAATACAACACAATAGGCTCCTCAATGATAGGAACAACTCCCAACTCAGAAATAATTTCCTCATCCAAACGGCTTATTTTGCAGCCTGACTTGTAGCTATATATTCTGCTTCCGCTGTGGAGTCAGCCGTTGTAGACTATTTGGAACTCTTCCAACTAATCGCACCACCGTTCAGAGTAAACACGTACCCTGACATGGATTTGCTATCATCACTTTCTGATTGAAAACTAGAGTCGTATAACCCTCTATTTTCAACTCAGATTCGCCACCAAAAACAAGAAAAATATCCTTAGTCCTTCGCAAGTACTTAAGGATGTTCTTCACTGCTTTCCAGTGGTCTTCACCTGGATTGGACTGATATCTGCTCGTCACACTGATTGAATATACAACATCAGGCCTAGTACATAACATCGCGTACATGATAGATCCTATTGCTGAAGCATAAGGAATCTTACTCATACGCTCTCTTTCCTCAGGTGTCTTAGGAGACATCTTTTCGGAAAGGGACACTCCATGGCTCATCGGTATGAGACCTCTTTTGGAGTTTTCCATGCTAAACCTTTTAAGCACTTTCTGGATGTATGTACCCTGGGTATATCATAGTGAAGTTCTTCGATAGCCATACTTTGACTGATTGCAGCATCGGTATATCATTTCCTATAAGAAGTATGTCATCCACATACAGTACAAGAAATGTTACCGTGCTCCCACTAACCTTCTTGTAGACACATGGTTCATCTACGTTTTTGATAAAACCAAACTCTTTGATTGTCTCATCAAAAGGATGTTCCATCTACGAGAAGCTTGCTTTAAACCATATATGGTTCGCAGCAGCTTACACACTAGGTGTTCATTTCCCTTAGAAAGAAAACCCTCTGGATGTGTCATATATACTTCCTCTTCAAGTTTCTCATTGAGGAAGACCGTTTTCACGTCCATTTTCCAGATCTCATAGTCGTAGTAAGCAACAATCGCAAGCAAAATCCGAATTGATTTTAATAGAGCTACAGGCGAAAAAGTTTCATCAAAGTCAATCCCTTATCTTTGTTTGAATCCTTTTGCCACGAGCCTGGCCTCATAGGTCTCTACCTGGCCATCTGCTCCAATCTTTCTTTTGTATACCCATTTGAACTCAATAGGCTTCACACCCTCAGGTGCTTCAACCAAAGTCCATACTTGGTTGGTATACATAGATTCCATTTCGGATTTCATGGCACATTGCCATTCTCTGAGTCAACACTACTCATAGCCTCATTATAGGTCATAGGGTCGTCATCATCAATGATTGACAACTCATTGTCATTCTCAATGACAAGGCCATAATACCTCTCAGGTTGGCGAGACACTCTCCCTGACCTACGAATGGGCTGTTCCACAGAAGGTTGTTCAGTCTGAACAGGTGTTTCCACTTGATTCGTAGTAGTTTGTGCTTCTTGAACTCCATCAAGTTGAATTTTGCTCCCACTGTTTCCTTCAAGGATAAACTGCTTTTCCAAAGAAGGTAGCATGTCTGAAGACAAACACCCGATGATCGGTGTAAAAGTAATACCCTAAAGTCTCTTTAGGATATCCCACAAAACTACATTTTACGGATCGAGATTGCAGCTTATCTGGGTCAACTTTCTTGACATAAGCTGGACATCCCCAAATCTTAACATGTTTAAGACTCGGTTTCCTTTCTTTCCATATCTCATATGGAGTTTTAGGTACAGATTTGGAAGGCACCTTATTCAGTAAATATGCTGAGGTTTCCAATGCATAACCCCACAGGAATACTGGAAGATTCGCATAGCTCATCATGGACCGAACCATGTCTAACAAAGTTCGATTTCTCCTTTCAGATACCCCATTCAACTATGGAGTATATGGAGGAGTCCACTGGGAGACTATACCATTTTCTTTGAGATAATCTAGAAACTCTCCATTCAAGTATTCACCGCCTCGATCTGATCGAAGAGTTATAATACTATGTTTGGTTTGTTTCTCTACTTCATACTTATATTTTTGAACTTTTCAAAGGCTTCAGACTTGTGTTTCATCAAATACACATATCCGAATCTAGATCGATCATCTATGAAAGTAATGAAGTATGAAAATCCACCCATGGCTTGCGTAGACATTGGTCTACATACATCTGTGTGTACCAATCCTAGCAAATCTGCAGCCCTCTCTCCATGTCCACTAAATGGAGATTTGGTCATTTTACCCAATAGACAAGACTCACATGTAGGATATGATTTAAAATCAAAAGGGTCAAGTAACCCTTCCTTATGCAATATCCGCAGTTTATTTTCACTAATATGACCAAGTCTGCAGTGCCACAAATAAGTGATATTTTCATCATCCCTTTTTCTTTTATTAGTATGTTCAATTCATAGTAAATCATGCTCTACGTCACATACATACAAACCATTATTTAAAATACCACTTCCATAAAGAACATTATCTCTAAGAATTGAACATTTATTATTCTGAATAACAAACGAAAATCCATCCAAGTCTAAAATGGGAATAGAAATAATATTCCTCACAATCAAAGGAACAAAATAACAATTATTTAAAACATTGGTCTTGCCCGTAGGCATATGTAAATGAAATGATCCTACAGCTTTAGCAGCAACTCTTGCTTCATTTCCCATCCGTAGAATCACCTTCTCTTCCTCAAGAGTCCTACTTCTCCTTAGTCCCTGCAACGAATTGCAAATATGAGAACCACAGGCGATATCTAATACCCAAGTAAAAATTTGATTTAATGACATATTTACTTCAATCATGAACATACCTGAAGCAGAAGTGGTAGTCTCACTACCCTTCTTCTTCTTCAATTCTGCAAGGTAAACCTTGCAGTTCCTCTTCCAGTGCCTCACCTTGTTACAGTGAAAGCAAACAGCTTTGCTCTTGGGGTCTTCAGCTTTTGGTGGAACAGGCTTTTTCTCACCTACTTTCTTCTTCTTGGAAGGGTTCTTCTTCCTTTTTTAGGATTGGAACCTTCACCAATTAGAAGAACAGAGCCCTTCTCAGTGGGAAAATTCGATTCCGTAGTCTTTAACATGTTATGGAGTTCGGCTAGGCTGACATCCAACTTATTCATGTGAAAGTTCACAACAAACTGCGAAAACGAATCCGGAAGTGATTGCAAGACCAAGTCTTGGCTCAGCTCCCCATCCATGGCAAAACCAAGTTGTCCAAGACGTTCAATCAAATTGATCATCTTAAGTACATGGTCATTCATGGATTATCCCTCAGACATCCTACAAACAAACAGCTCCTTCGATATCTCATATCGAGCTGTCCTCCCTGCCACATCATACAGCTCTTGTAGATGCATAAGGATAGTGTGAGCATCCATATGCTCATGTTACTTCTGTAGCTAAATGTTCATGGAAGCTAGCATGATGCATTGACCAACATTTGCATCATCTATCCACTTACGATACATAACATGTTCATCATTATGTGCATCGTTAGCAGGTTCAGCAGGCTTAGGTGAGTCAAGCACATATTCCAGCTTCTCTACCCTGAGAACAATTCTCAAGTTTCTAAGCCAGTCAGCAAAATTAGGACCAGTCAACTTGTGAGCATCTAGTATACTCCGGAGTGATAGTGCAGAAGACATAACGAATATAGTAAATTTGTAAATGATAAACACATAACATCACTTAACAAATATTCAATTATATTTCAAAACACTATATGAATTGGGTCTTTATTCATATGTGGCTCCCACTAGTTTATCTAATTTATACACCCCCTAAGTGAAAATTAGGCATTCATAATGCTAGTGGGAATAGGGATCCTACATCCATTACACAACCTCGGCTGTAGCACGAAACGTCATGTGATGTTCAATAGGCAGACAACTCTTGTCAATTACATCATATGTTATTCCCTAATATAATTTTAGCCTCTTGAATAATTGAGTCACGGCTGTGGCACGAAAAACTCAATATTCTAAGTCAAGTCTAACCCAACATTCCGTATAATTGAATCAGTCTCCAACGGCCCACGGCTGTGGCATGTAACGACCTTTAGATTCTAATTCAATGTACACATCTCTATGTAATAGACAAGTATTCCTTATTTCGAAATCAAAGCCCTCGGTTGTAGCACGAAACGACAATGATTTAAAAATAAGAACCACTTTCTATCTTGTTGGAAGGCTATGACCAACACAAGCCCGTTGTGTCATTGGCCAATTACTACTTGATATTATTTAATTTTAGAGGGATTATATTACGTTACAATCATAATCATATTATAAAGAGATTCTTCCTTTTAAATTAAATATTTCAAATCAATAATCGATAATCAGATGATTCCCAAATCGGGTGGAGCATTGTAAAGAGGCGTCACTTAATAACCCTTTCTTACAGATATAAATCTGTTGTTGACAGAATCATCCTTTCTCTCAAAATTGAAAATTTATATTTAATTACGTGTTTCATAAACACAAGAATCTCATGATTGTATTCATAATATTATTGTCAAGGCAAGAAACGATTCCTATTCTAGATTTTCTAGAGCACGCCTTATATTGATTTAAGTTCACCTAAATCTATCATCGCATGGTAAACACAGGCATATATCTCATATATAAAAATAAATAAACAAGTAAGTATGCAATTAATATCATGTCACACATTGATATAATGATGTATGGATTTATTATAGCATTTAAAAGCAATTAAAACAATTAAAACATGCTTTAAAACACTTTCGGGAATATAAACAGTTTAAAACTTTTATATAAAAAATATTTGACCACTCCATTAGATCCGTCTCGGAAAAACGAATCCAATAATATATTGCACGCCCAAAACAGAGTTACGAAACTCCCAAAAAATCAAATTTAATGTGGACATAAGGGCTGTAACGCATGTACGTAATGCGTTACACCACTGTTGAGCCATTTACGGGTGTAACACATTCCGTAAATGCACAACAGTGTGTAACGCATTCACGGAATGCGCAACACCCCCTTTCCCCCGCGTGCAGCGCACGCGCCTGCACAGCCGTAGCAAGTTTTCTGAATTTTTTTTTTGTTGATTCTGCCTGCTACCTGTCTGCTTCTCTGCCGTATCTGTTGGCTTCTTTGTTGTTACAAAAAAAAATAGAAGTAACTCCCCCTTTCGTTTACTCCCTTATTAATAACTCCGTATTAATTTATTATTTTAATTTTATTATTAATAAATTAATTAACATTTAATTAATAAATTAATAAAAATCAAAATAATATGATTTCTCAAATCAGGGAGTAGCAGAAAAATACCAGATCAGCCATGGGTCCTTGTGCAAATTTTAATCATAATTATTCACATGCATAATTATTTTATGAATTTTAATTAAAATAATTTTAAAAAATTCATAACAAATAATCTACACATCACAAAATTATGAAAAAAATATCTAGATGATCTACAACACTTGTAGAACCCAGATCAGTAGTCAAAATCTCATGCAAAAATTATTTCGAATTAATTCATAATTAAATCCAAATAAACTTGCAAAAATCATAATAAATCCATACATGAATTAAAAAATCTGAATTTGTTTATATGAATCTCTATATGTAGAACCTAGCTCTGATGCCAATCAAGAAATTTACGGATGAGCGGAAGCATGAAATAACAATTATTCCGTAAAAACCATATACAACACATATAGAAAAACATATAAAAGGGAAAAAGTGAGGAATCGAAACCATACCTCGTGAATCGAAACTATATAAAATTGGAGTGCTTGCAGTTGCTCCTCAGTGTGTGAAGCACTCTACCGGTATCCACCAAGAACAATCCTCTTCGATGAACCTTTTTATAAAACTAAGCTTTTATAAAAATGGAGTTTTGGGAGAGAGAGAAGAAGAAGATGGAGGCTAGGGTTTTCACAAAAACAAAATTGTGTGTTGTAATTTTTGAGCCATCCATCTAATTCTATTTATAGGACTCTCCTAGGGTTTTATAATATATCTTTATATATATTAACCCCCCCCCCACATTTTATCTTCATAAAATGCTTTAATAATAATTAAAACTATTTTACTCATTATTTCTTTTCTTAACTATTTAGAAAATAATTATCTCTCTCATTATTTCATCAAAGAAAATATTCTTTTATGGTGTGACCCTGTAGGTTCAATATTATGCCGGTAGTAGAAATAAATAATAATAAACTTTTATTAATTATTTATATGAATATTAAAATTCACTAAATATAATTAACTGATTAATTATATTTATTCTACATCGTGAGTGATGCTTCTCAACATATCGCGACTATCCGGATAATATGAATTCACTGCTTAGAATATCAAGAACCTGTCAGTGACTAGTTACCGTACAATGAATTCCTTCTACCCTTATAATATCCCGATTAAATACAAGGCATGGATCTTGTGTCAAGCCTATCAAATTTAATCATATGATTTCTTATTCATAATGCAAAGTTCATATTAATGCAAATTAGAAACTCCTTTCTAATTTCATACACTCTGGCCAGAGATTCCAGAACTCGCATACTAAGATTAACATAGGATATTCTCTTCCTATACTGGAAGGGGTAGATCCTTTATTGACGTTAACTATCTCTATACACAAATCCCTATGCCCAGAATAGACCTAATGGATGTCCTTGAGACTAAGGACTAAACTAAAGCACAGTTCATTATATATAAGATACCTTTAACGATCTCAAGTCTAAGGACACTTGTACAACTATCACTGATTGAATAACTATTGACACGTGAGTAATCTCCATTAGTTGTTTAACTTATCAAGTCATGTTCAGTGAACTTATTCCCTAATAAGCACCTACATACCAGCTATAGTGTCACCACACAAATGCCTATGAGAACAGACATCCTCCTGAAGGGAGCAAGCATAGTATGTACCAATCTTTGCGGATCCACTAACATCCGATTAGTTATCCTGTGATCAGGAACTGTTTAAGTCCAGAGTTGTCATCTTCTAGATCCCATTATTATAATCTCATTATAATTCTAGAAGCTTTACTCTAAACTATGGAACATCTTATTTAATACACTTTAAATAGATAAAGCCCATAAAAATATAACAAGTCTTTTATTAATACAAAATGAAATCATACATGATTGGATTTAGGACAAACACTTTCAGAACTTAATTAATCACACGAGCTTTGCTCGTAATAGATTCACGTTTATATGCCAAACATGCTTTAAGCGGGCATTACAAAAATTTATCCAAGTTGTGCTTGAAAAGAACACAAGACTTTCATGACTACTAGCAAATAAAAAAGGGCTTCTTTGATGACAACGAGAACCTTTGGCGCTTTATTTTCTAGTCCATCTTTGCTCCTCATACGGTGTACTTCTATATGTCACAATGTATTTTCCAGATATCACAAAATCTTAGTCAAATTCTCATTCGAAGTAAATAAGACTATACACAAATCTCTTTTAAGACAATAAGGCAACCATAATCTCTAGCTCTTGATACTACTTTGTTGGATATTTTGGAGAACACGAAAAGATCTAGAAACTTATTTAGTGGCTATATTTAAAAAGACTCTTGCTTAAATGCTAGGTTTCAAAAAAGACACTAGAACACTCTTGGGATAGTTGTAGAGATTAGATCATACAAAATATAGAATAATCTAGAATAACCTATACACTTCTATTATATTCATAGTCAAAATTATATTGTATTTTTAACATTCCATTAGTCATACTCAACTATATATATACATATAATATAAGTGAATATTAAATCAACTCGGACTATTGAGAAAACTCACTTTCTAGTTAACATTTGAAGGGTATGAGATGATGTTGGAATTGATTCGAGAAAGAAACTTTCATAGTCAAAAGTCTATTTTATTTTAAACACTCCATTATTCATACTCACCTATATACATTCGTATGATATGAATTCATATTAAATCATGTGAGACTATTGAGTGATTAAACTAACTTTTGAGAACATATTTGAACGGTGTGAGATATTGCGTGAATAGATGAGAGAAAGAAAGAGAGTTATTTTCAATTGGATGGTGACAGATTAAATAAAAAAGAATATCATTATCACATATAATTTTTATTACAAAATATAATTCTTTGAAAATTTTTAAAAAAATCATTAGGTATACTTTCACAAATTTGAAGCAATATGATGGCGAAGATCATTCATGTACTAAGTGGCTTCAGATCCTCATTATTTTTAATTTATTGATCCCTCGAAATGTGTATCATTTTCTTCTTCATCACTGTTGAACTATGCGGCTTGAGATCCCCATTATGTTAAATTTATTGGTCCCTCCAAATTTGTATCATTTTCTTCTTCATCACTGTTTTGATCACACTGATCAAATTAGTCATCAAATTAGTCATCTTCTAATTTCCTTTTTTTATAAAATTATGAAAAGCAGTGCAGGCAATCAGAGTATCTTGTTGTTTAGAATATAAATATGGACCTATCTATTTTACGATGGGTAATCTTACTTTCAACACACCATACGCGCGCTCGATAACATTTCTTAATTTTGCATGGCCATGAATCTGCTAACCAATATCTTGTGTTAGAGTATGAGGTTAAAGAACTAAGAGTGTTTGTATAAGCTCCATCAGAACCATAATATTTAATATCAAAAAAATATCCAAAATTATTCTTTATTTAAAAATATTAATGTTATATCATTTAAAAATATTTAGAGATACATACTTTATGGGGGAACCAGATATCCAGAATCAGGATAGAAGGCGACCTCTTTTAATACCTCACCCCAGTCAAACATGAATATTATATTAAAATCACAAATACCTAAGTGATATATGGTCCACTATTTTCCTCAATCATACCATAAGTTTATGTGCATTGGTCATATCAACCTCGAATTTTGTATATTTTGTCATTTTTGGTAATGTTTTAACTTTTTTCTTTAGGTTTTGTTCCACAACCGTATACGAGATATTTGACTGCACTTCTTCGGTTCTAGGAATCTCCATGTCATTAGTCAGATCAACATTTTTATTCTTCTTAAAGCTAAGTCCTCATCCACCAACTCCCGTATTCCATCATAAAAATGGGTACAAAGTTCAGGGTCACTCAAAGGTGTCATGTAGAATAAAGAATAGAGTTAATTTGGTTTAAAATGTGATATCTAAATTTTATTAAATATAAATTAAAAGTACATTTTCAAGTTGATCCCATTCATCAACTTCACACATGAAGAATAGGATCAGCATTACACATGAATGTATTAGTTGTTAGATTATAATCATTCCAAGTTTTGAATTTGAGTAGAAACCAAGCAACATATGGAGATCCTAAATAATCATATCCATTTCTCATTTGTCTAGGGTCAACCTCAAAGTTGTGGTTTTTATTAGGAATTTCTCCCATTTTTATCCATGTAGGTGGTATAAGGTTGCTACTAATCCTACCACTAGCGCTAAATTCCTCCTTCTATAAAAGTTTTAGTTAAAAGTTCACACCTCCATAACACTTTTTTCTTTTTTTGAGTATCGCTAACTTTATTTTGGCTCTCACTAGCTTGAGTTTCGGTTTCACTAACTGCGTACATCCCTAAAAACCAAATTGAATTCAGAACTCATATATTGGTACCAATAAAAAATACGATTATGTTAGTGTATTATTTAGAAAAGGACATGACTTTCGAGAATGTTATTGCAATTATATATGCATCCTGAAGGGTATTATAAACTCAGGGGATATGTAAAGTATCTGATTTTTTATATTGCTTCCGATTTTTTAATTTATTCCAATCTATAACTGGATTTATTATTGTTTAGCTTTGCCCGTTATCTAATAAAAATATCTAACTATAATAAATTTATCATTTAAGAAATCAATACTAGTTTAAGAAATCAATACTAGTCTAACTATAATAAATTAATTTTTATTTGTTTATACTAAATATCTTGTACACATAGTGAATTTATTTAGTTCAAGCACTATTTTAGTGGTGAGAGGGAGTGACTTTTAGAGAAGTTGCAGCATTTCTTGGAAAGGGAATATGCAGAACTAGAGCTTGACATTAAGGGATAAACATTCAGGCCTTGCTACCTCTACCCCTAGGTATGTGCTTCGATCTGTGACCATTGAGGAAGTCCAGAATTCAAGACAATGTCCTATTGCCAGAATGCGCGAAAAAAGGTTGAGATTACTTCCTGTAACCGGGCGAAACGATATGAAAAGAGGTGAGAGGTACAACTAACTTGTAAATTGTTTAATAAGTCTTCTCTTTGGCTTGAGTTTAACGTGAAGATAACATTTGATTATTTATTTTGCATTGACAGAAAATTGTTGAACAAAGTGGGGCAAAGGGCGAGATGCCTATTTCTGACGAGGATTTTATGAATTATGTTTACGACTCTAGTGAACCTGTTGTGATAGAGGTATGTATTATGTTTTTCTTTAATGCATACATTTATTTTTATTGAAAGTCAAAGTGTTATTACTAATAGAGTCAGTTTTGAAGAATCATGGGATTTAGTTTTTTCACAAAATATTGCAGGAAAAAATATAAAAGGTGCTAGTTGAATTAGATGATGAGTTGATGCCCCTGCTGAGTAACCGGTATTACTGCCCCCACGCAAATGCAACTTTAATAAAGGAATGATCTATTCATGCTTGTTGAAGCAAGGGCCCCGAGGAAAGGGATTTTGAACTTGTTCCTCATGCAAAGAAGCTGATCAAGATAAGGAAAAAGAAGGACTTGACGGAATGAGTAGATGTTCCTATTGAGATCTTCTTGAAGATGCCAAAGGTCATGGCAGAAGTTCAATAAATGGTCTTTTTTTACCCGCACGTGAAGTTATACATTTTTTTCTGGACGAGAAAATCTACAAGTTAGCCTCTGCTACTTTTTTAGACCTAAGTCAGCATTCAAGGGATACCCTTTATATGTGTACAACTGCTATTGCGCTTGGCCTTTATATGACAAGATTATCTTAAAGGTAATTTTTTTAATATTTTAATATCATTTAATGCATCAATACATTTACACTTAGACACTCAGTATGAGCACTTGGACACTTATATGTAGTTTCATAAATTGTTGAGTGCAAATAACAGAAGTTTTGATACACATGTGTCCAAGTGCGACACTCCTAGCTGACTTTGGTAATTTAGTGTGCAATTATTTTTAAATAGTGAATATGCTTGTTTGTTTTGGGTGAGATAAGGCTACCATGATATGTTCGTGTGTTTATAATGATAGATCAGTTTAGATTTAGGTTGGGGAGCATTTGTGTGTGTCATCATTATTTATTTTTGCAATATATTTGCTTTTCGTATCAAGATTTTATGACCATTGAGATCAACAAAAATAAATTTCAGTTAGAAAATTTCAAATCAGTTTCTTGTACTTTAAAGAATGCAAGTACTACTTTATTTATTTAGAATTTTTTCTTGAATGTACTGTTTTGATTTTAGTACTGTTTTGTTAGATTTTTGCCCATTTTCAATCTTCACTATAAATATTTGTTCTTGATATCTAAATCAATATGATGATTAACTAACTTTCTTTTATGACAATTGAACTTTCTTCGAGCTGACTTCTACCTGATTTTTTTGCGGGAGGCTCCTCAGACTGTTATTATGATGGACGACAACATCAACGATGAATACGGTGAAGACATCGACCTTGGCCGAGATCTCTTTCCCGTTATTTAATCCTAGTCAGTTATGAACTGCTTTTGGTATTATGAAGATTTTCAATGTTATTTTGTGAACTTTGAGCAATCTTTTGCCTGTTTAGAAATCTTTTGGTACTGTTTAATTATTTTAACTACCAGTATCATGTTTGCCATTTTTGTGACTTTAGGATAACTATTATGTGACAGGTGTGTGTATTGCCTGACTTATTATGCAATGTAGTTAATTTATTTTTGCATATTTTGGTTGCAATGTTAGGAGACTTTTATGGCAAGAAATAATCAATTTTTTTTTATTTCGAGTTATATTAAAATGAAATAATCGAGTCAAATTATTAAGCTCAAAATAATCAACTAAGCCTGTCGAATTTAATATGCACCATAAATAACAATAAATTTGGTCGTAATTAGATTACACAAAAAATAACTGCGCTTCTTTCCAACAAAATTTCGTAATTTTTATATTAAACATAAACCGGGTACCCTTAGTTTTCAACAAAATAGGGTCATATTATATATAACAAAAACCTGTATTCATCATTTTTAATGAAATAGAGTCATATTTATATAACAAAACTCAAAGTTATAACCAAGAATAGTTGTAAATACATTTCAACCGAAATCTGTCATTTTTAAATGTCAAACGCCCATCGATTATATTTACGTACCAATGAAAAATGGTCGTATTTAAATTACAATAAAACTTAGTCGTATTTGATTTATGACCAAAGACAGTCATGTTTATTTTTATGAGTGAAAAATTTAATTTTTTTGTTAAAAATTCAAATTTCAAATATACTAAATATGACCGCATATTAAGCAGCTGTCCTATTAAGTGTGTCATATTTATATCTTCATATTTAGCAGGTCATATTTTGCTAAATACGACACTTTTTTTAAATGACTAGCTTCGGAAAAACTACTATTTTTGCGGTCTTATTTAATTAAAATTAACCTTATTTGTTCGGTACTAAAAATGAGCGATATAGTCTAGTCATTTTTTGCCTTGTTTTCTGTAGTGAATGGGAAAATAATGGTAACATGATATCTTGTTCAGTTTGATAATGTATATAATAAGTATTATTTATTTATCTGAGTTATGGTTTCTACTTAAGAGTGGGAAACACATGATACTTTAATTAACAAATCACACAAAAATACAAACATTTGCATTTACCATAACTCTATGCAAATCTTCTCGGCAACCACAACTTGCTCAGATGGTAGTGCTGGCAAGGCCTTCTCCCTATTCTCCTTCTTCAATTCTGTGTCACTGAGTTCCTTTTCAATATCTCTGAATTTCAGGGGGAGTTGGATGATTTCCTTATCACCAAGTTTGCCTTCTTCAACACTGTTTGATATCTTACTTCCCCTTTTCTTGTAGTCTTTCTTAAGATCCTCCACCATGTATACGAATGTCTGGCTAAAACGAGTTGTCCAAAACTCTTCATCTATCTAAGATTATGAGTTAACTCGAATTCATGAAGGGGTGTTTTAGCCAGCAACCTTTCGACTTATCAAGTAACCTTTCAACTTAGCCAGCAACCTTTTGGCGGCTTGAATGGTTCTTGTCATTCCAAGCCCTCAAAGCTGTCCTTTGTAGAGACTAAACTAATTATAGGACAAAATGTAGAGATTTCTGAGTAAAACTTCTATTGGGATTAAACTTCTATTAGATAATAAACCCAATATGCTCCCCCTTAGTATACACATGTTCTAAATTCTTCACTCCAAGCAAGCTTCTCATTTTCTAAAATTTAGCTGCAGACAAAGCCTTAGTTAGGATATCAGCGCGCTGCTCACTTGTATTGATATGTTTAATTACGATCAGACCTTGCTCAACACATTCTCGAATAAAATGGTATTGTACGTCAATATGCTTACTACGTCTGTGGAAAACTGGATCCTTTACTAGATCAATTGCAGACCTATTATCGATATATATAACAACAGGACCTGGTTTGATATCTGAGATCTGAACAAGATCTAGCTACAACCATATACCCTGACACGCAACAGTTATGGCTGCCATAAATTCAGCTTCACACGATACAAAAGCCACACAACGCTGCTTCTATGACACCCCAAAAATTAAGCTTTCATCAAGATAAAATGCCATCCCACTCGTACTCTTTCTATCCTCCATACACCCATCCAAGTCACTATCAGAGAATCCTGAAAGAATATAGTTTCCATGTCCTTTTGTGTATACCAAACCGTAGTGCAGAGTACCTTTGACATACCGACATATTCTCTTTATGGCACTCAGATGCATTATAGTGGGTTTTTCCATATAGCGACTGACTATTCCTACAGCATATGTTATGTCAGGACGAGTGTAAACCAAGTAACTTAGCCCTCCAACCAAGTTCTTGTAATGAGTTAAATTTATCAGTTCACCATCTGAATCAGCATCGATCTGCAGGTTGAAGTCCATAGGATACGTCACAGCCTTGCAGTCACTGATGCCTGCATTTTGAAGCACCTTTTCCGTATATGCAGTCTGTTTAAGTTTGATATAACCACTGCCTTGTTTGACCTCCAAGCCCAAGTAATATGACAATCTTCCAAGTTTAGCCATGTTAAATTCACGACTCATCTCCCCCTTGAATTTGACAATGTTAGAAATAGTGCTGCCAGTGATAATTAGATCATAAACATAGACGCCCATAATCAAGATTTCAGACCCTTCCTTTCATTTGTAAACTACAAGTTCATAGGGACATTTCACGAAACCAAGCTTTAACAAACACTTGTTTAACTATAAGTACCAAGCTCGGGGTGCTTGTCGGAACCCGTATAGGGCCTTGAATAATCTATAAACTTTTTGTTATTTCCCCTTCTTCACATAGCCTTTAGGTTGAGAAACATAGACTTCTTCGGAGAGGACACCATTTAGGAAAGCAGACTTGACGTCAATGTGATGTACTTCCCATTCGTTCTTGGCTACCAATGCCAAAAGTAAACGAACCATTTCTAATCTTTTGACCGGGGTGAAAACCTCATCATAATCAATACCATGGCGCTGCACGTAGCCCTTAGCCACCAAATGAGCCTTATGTTTGATTACCTCTCCATTTTGATCTTTTTTCAACTTGAACACCCACTTCAAGTTGATTACTTTATGGCCCTTTGGCAAATATGTAAGATTCCATGTCTTGTTCTTTTTTATAGTAGTAATTAATGTATTCATCGCATCCCTCCAAGCCTGAGTTTTGACAGCTTGTTCAAAATTCATTGGTGCATCTACATTTGATAGCACCAATTCATCCTCGATTTCAACTTCCTCAGTAACTCTATAAATGTCTGAGAGTTCTCTCATATGTCTTGGTTCACTATCAGTGCTGGAAACACTAGAACTCAAGTCTCCTGTAACGTCAGATGAAGAAACATACCTTGGTATGAATGGTGTTTCTGGTGAGGCAGCACTTTCGGAGTTATAACCTTCACTGAAAGACTCGGAATTTGCTGATGCATGTTGCTCATATATTTTTGGTGCATTAATGTCAAAATCAATTTAAATTTGGAAGCGTTGATTTGAGTGCACCTATCAGCGGTTTGATTTGCACCTTTATCCCAGTTCCAACCTTTTCCTTCGTTAAAAATAACGTCTCTTCTTGGTTCCGGAATCTGGGTCGTACAATCGATACGCCTTGGTTCCTGGTTCTCGTCCAAAGTGAAGTAATATTTTACTTCTATCATCGAGTTTGTAAGTGAACACGACTGGAATTTTCATATAAGAGATGCAACCAAAAATTTTTCAGAGATTCAAAAGATGGTTTGTGACGACACCATGCCTGATACAGAGTTATTTGTGAGAATGCTCAATTTGGGAGCCTGTTTAAGATGTATACGACATGTCTTACAGCCTCACCCCAGACTTGTGCAGGAACCCCCTTTCCTTGAGCAAGCTTCTAGTCATTGCTGCCATGGTATGATTACGGAGCACTACTACACCATTTTGCTTTATTATGTAGGGCGCAGTATAATGCCTCAAAATGCCTGCTTGTTCAGAAAATTCATCAAATTCTTTGGAGCAAAACTCCCCACCACGATCAGTACAGAACACCTGAATGCTTTGTTTTACAGAGTTATTCTCGACCAGCAACTTGAACTTCTTAAAATAATTTAATGCCTCACTTTTAGATTTAAGAATGTAAATCCACATCATACGAGTGTAATCATCTACTAATAGCATGAATTATCTATTGCCAGCAGGAGTAGAAGGTGAAATAGGCTCAAAAAGACCCCCATGTATTAATTTTGATGCATGCTTAGAAGTAAAATGAGAGTGAGTAGGAAAAGTCTTACAGGATTGTTTTGACATAATGCACCCATTACAAAGCTCTTTTGGTTGATTTATGGATGGAAGACCATGTGCCATTTGATTCCTAGACATCAGCTGCATTGCATTCAAATTGACGTGGCCTAGGCGTGCATGCCATAACCATACCTTTTCTTCCTCCTTTATAAGTAAGCAAACTTCCTTGTTGTCTTCAATGCGTATTTTGTAGAGACGATTTGGAGAGCATTTTACGTGCATAACCATCCTCCCACAACTATCATAGACCCATAATTTTTCTCCATTCAATACCACTCGATTTCCTTCTTCGGAAAGCGGGCCCAGACTAATAATAACCATCCTCCCACAACTATCATAGACCCACAATTTTTCTCCCACAACTATTTTGTCGCCAAATTTAACCTTTCTCTTCATTTTTTTATCGAGAGTTTAAAATTTTTCACGGCACCCAATCATATGGTTACTTTCCCCATTATCCAGATATCAGAGATCCCCCTCCAAAGTTTTTGTGTTCAAGCCTTCACCTTCAGACAAGAGAATCATATCATCTGCACCTTCATTAGTCATGGCCATTAGGAGTGCAGGTTCTTCGTCGTATGTTTGTGTTAGATTGGCTTCTCCACATTGTATTTTGTCCCTCCTTGGTTTTCTACATTCAACGGAAAAATGACCATAGGCTCCATAGTTGAAATATTTTATTTTGCCTCTGTCAATTCGTCTTCAACCATCCTGATTGTCTCTATCACGGTGGTAATTTCCAACCTGAGACCCATCTCTGTTCGACCTTCACAACCATTTCTTGCATGTAAGCAGGAGCTTTCTAGTGTTGTTCTCACGTTGTGACCATTCCTCCCCGGTCAACAGGAGTTGTTGTTTTTCTTTGCTATCACCTTGACTAGATAGTCATTCACGAGCTTTTAGTGAGCCCATTACTTCTTCAACTGACATAGTTTCAATGTTTCCAAATTGCTCGATAGCTGATGCTATTTTCAGAAATTTGGCAGGCACCGCCCTTAGCATTTTTTTCACAATGTATTCTTCTCCAGTAGTCTCTCCAAGTGCCTTGATTCTCGCAACCAGGCCATTTAATTTCATGCAAAAATCATCTAGTTGATTTGTGACCTTCAGATTTATAGATTCAAATTCAGATTTAAGTGTTTAATCCTTTGCTTGTTTGACCTTTGTAGCCCCTACTAACACCATTTTTATTGCCTCCCAGGCATCCTTTACGGTTTTTCGTTCTACAAGCGTCAACAGCAATTCTTCTCGAATACTCTGATAGATCATAGCCAAAGCTCGCTTGTCGATCTTGTTTTCCACAGCAGCCTTTGGATCCCTAGGATCGATTGCTTCCCACCCGTTATGTGCTTGCATGAATACCCCCATCTTCATTGCCCAAGCAGTATAATTTGTCATTGTTAGCATGGGAAAACTCAACCCAATCTGCCCTTCCTTGTGCTTGTTCGACTGAGCCATCTTCTATGCCAATGAGATGTGAGTCAAGTAGAGGAAAGAACAGAGAGCTCTAATACGAGATGTAGAGATTAAACTGATTATAGGACAAAATGTACAGATTTCTGAGTAAAACTTCTATTGGGATTAAACTGAAATCAGTGCATACAAGAAAATATAAAAGAGTCTGACTAACAAACTACTACAAACTTGCAACTACTTCAGAAACGTACATAATTTATTCAAATGTAGAAACAAATAAAAGTACCAGGAACATATTTAGATAATAAACCCAACATCGTTATCATCTAACAACTTATAACAGTAACTTAAATAATAACCAACCAAATCAAAATAATCCCAAAATTGGAGCTCAGATAGTCCGCTTACCAGGACCATTGGTATTCTGAAGATGAGAAAAAACACACAGTAGAAGGTTCCAAAAGTTCCAGAGGAATTGAAGGCTAACCTTCATGTTATTCTATATATTAGTAGATCCATGTTTAAAAATAAGAGTGTTCACCATAACAATAATCATAAGGCATGTCCCATTTCTAATAGTAAAATTGTAAGCACAATTATCTACATACAAGATTGTCAGAATCTTCCTGTTTTCCTTCTTCCTACTATAAATATTTTATATTCTAACTTAAATAAACTAAGAAAAATATAAAGATTTTACTATAAAATATATTTATAATTATTGAATAAAAAGTAATATTTAAAAAAGTATCCTATTCAAAAAAGGAATTAAATGCAACAAATATGATTATAATAAAAAAATGATTAGTGCTATGCATACCAAATTAGATAAGAAAATTTGGTACAAATGACATGGTATTTGGCATTGTTGAGGTGATAATTTCAAATATTGCTACTAGTGGAGTTAATGTAAATAAGGATTTATTTGTAACAAATAACATATATCATTTGGATTCATTTTCTTACCTCTAGTATTATCCTAATAAAATATTAATAGTTTATAAACAAAAAATAAACAAGTAACAGTTTAGTACACTTATCAATTAACTACCACACAAATAACACAAATAATGAACTAACAATTTAAAAAGGAGAATTTACAATAGATTTGATTGATTGGCTTACCTCCATCTCTGATTGATTTCATTGAGCATTTTCTTCATTGTTTCCTACAAACAGTAATAAATATGCATTATTGTTCAAATATTTTTGTTCAACCATAGTGGGTTCAACCTATATAAGATGGAAGATGTAATTTTATTGAGAAAAAGCTAGAAGAAAACTGACCTCCACGAATCAAGCTAAAACATATATGTGGTAATACTTTTAGGCTCACCGGGATGATATAGCGGAGTTTTGTTAATGGGCCCTTACAAATTAAACAAGGTAAATTAAGGTAAAAAAGCTTAGGCACAAAATATCCAAATTAGTGAAATTATTGGCCCAAAATGTAGGCCCAAAAATATCAAAAATATCAAAAATATCCAAATTAGGCCTAAAAACTCCTTTTATTTCGTAAGTTCTAACTGAATTATAAAATTGCCAAAATGATTTATAGAAATAAAGGTAGACACAAAATTAAATAAAACAAAATTTAATAAATGATTATATTTTTATTTGTTTTGGCTTGAGTTTGAATCCTTTTTGTTTACCTATTTCAAATTAACAAACATTTTTTATTTGAAATTTTTATTTAGCTCGAAATTAGTTTAAGGGGACAAGTCTATTAAAAATCGTTATGGCCTACAATAAACAAACAAATAACATATTTTAAATCTGATACACATGTATATTTCATATTCGAATAATCTAAATTGAGTGTTAGTAGATATTGTAAAATATATTAAAAATCAAAATAAAGAATAAATGGTTATAATAAATTTAATATAAATTTTAAAGTAAAATTGATAATCATCCTTTATCATTAATTTTTGGATTATAACAATTTGATAATAATTTTTAAATCATCAAAAAATTAAAAATTATTTCGCTAGTTTTTTATGGCAGTAAGTAAAATTGTCAAAAACTAATTTATAGAACTTAACACGGCCTAACCAAGCAAATCAACGTTTGAAACCCAATAAATTGATTTTTTTCTTGAAACTCCATTTTTTCTCCCTAAATTTTAACTTAGATTTTACACATAATTTAAAGTATTAAATATTTTACTAATAATACCTATTTGTGCAAATATGTATTTAAAAAGTAAAAATAAAGATTATGCATGTTTATAAACGAGTAATATATAATGTATTGTACCTTCATAAGACAAAGAAATCTTTTCTTAACATAAAGTGTGATTCTCTTTAGGCAAACTAATTTTCTAAAACTAAGTCAAATATATTATATCTGTTGAGATATGAGAAGATCTTAATGTTAGGAATATGTTATGAACTTGATGATAAGTTAAACAAAACACCTTAGTACATTTAACTTAGTGAATTTTGTAGCCCTCCATGCATGATCTAATATAGTCTCAATGGATGAATCTTATAGTCCCAACGGATGATAATTTGACATCGAACAAGAGTGTAGCTTCTGTAACAAATAAGTACTGTAGCACATTTCTGCAAACAACATGTTTTAGTCTAGTAGATTGTATAGGGTTTTCTAAGTCATGTTGACTACTAGATTGATTTGCAGAATAGGTTGAGAAATTCTAAATATGAGATGTCTTGTAATTCTGTATAAGTGAAATAGAGTCAAGTGGTAGATATCTACCACCCGACGGATGATCTACAAGATTTCCGACGGATGATCAACAAAGCTCCCTATGGATAATCATCAAGACTCCTGACGGATGACAAATATAGTCTCGAAGGATGATCAAATTTAAAATAGATGTTGATAGTGACAACACATTTACATGCGTAGGGTATTTGTAAAAGGAATGTGGCAGCCTGTTAAGCAGGATTTGAAGAACAAAGAAGCATTACCATTTCCATGCAAATATGAAGATATTCAAAGTTGCTGGAATAGAGTAGTGAAGTAGCATGGAGTTAGACTAGATATATTTTGTTTTATTATCTTGTCTTAGTGTCATGTAAATTTGGTGATATATAAATCAAGTGTAGCAATTAAAACAATTAACTAAGCAATTACATTTCTCTGAAACAGATAAGGCAACATTCTTAAGAATTTCTCTGTAGTTTTGTTTGTTCAACTTGTAAGATGTTGTGAGCTATTCAAAGCTTCACGAGTTCTCAATTTGATATATATATCTCTAGTAGATACAATCAAATCCACCAGAAAATTTTAAAGCTTGTGTTTTATTAATTAGTGTTTTGATTTCTACTACTCTCCTATTCCAAAATACTGCAAATCAAACAAATTTATATATATATTAAGTTAGAACAATTTTAAAATCTTAAAAAGAAGCCAGAATTACATTCAAGCCCTTTCTGTAATTCTTGTTGTATTGTTAGGGAATAATAATTGGTATCGGAGCAAGCTCTTGAAGAACAAAGAGTATAAAGATCACAACAAACAACAAGATGAACAAAAAGGATGTTGGAGTAAAGATCCCATTTCTGGACAAAGATAATTATCACCACTAGGGTGAAGATGTACCTACATCTTCTCTCCCAAGATGAGGCCTATGTGGACTGTATAGAGAGAGACCCTGATGTACCAATGAGAGCTGTAACTGGCAATGAACCATATGTTCCAAAACCTAGGCATGAATGGTCAGATCCTGACATTGAGCAAGTCAGGAAGGATAAGAAAGCCATGAACATATTGTTCAATGGAGTTGATGGTGATATGTTTGACAACATCATTAATTGTAAAACAGGCAAAGAGGTTTGAGACACAATAAAGATTATCTGTGATGGTAATGAGCAAGTAAGGGAGAACAAGATGCAGCTTCTGATTCAGCAATATGAGAATTTCCACTGTAAAGAAAGTGAGTCTCTTAGTGATATATTTAGTAGATTTCAAAAACTACTAAATGCTCTGAAGGTGCATGGAAGAGTCTATCAAACAAAAGACTCTAATCTCAAGTTCCTTAGATCTCTTCCAAAGGAGTGGAAGCCAATGACAGCCTCATTGAGAAATTCACAGGATTACAAGGAGTACACCTTAGAGAGACTGTATGGCATCTTGAAAACCTATGAGCTTGAAATAGAGAAAGATGAAATGATGGAGAAAGGAAGGAAGAAAGGAGGGTCCATAGCACTAGTTGATGAGTTAGAATATGAGAAATAGATGAAAGTGGAAGCTATTGAGTCTACTTCAAAGGTTTGTGAAAGCAAGTGTAAATGGATGGTAGCTGAGAATGAAGATCAGTTGAGCCAATATGACATGGATGATATTGATGAGCATCTAGCATTCTTATCCTGGAGATTTTCCAAGCTCAAATTAAAAAAGAATTTTAGAGCAGCCAAGTCAAATAGAAACATGGTTGATAAGTCAAAATTCAAGTGTTTCAAATGTGGCTTGGCAGGTCATTTTGCTAGTGAGTGTAGAAAGTCTAATTCTGGAAAAAAGAAGTTTGAGACTGTTGATTATAAACATAAATACTTTGAGCTACTCGAACAAAAGGAAAGGACTTTCATCACACAGAAGAATGGCTGGGCTGTAGATGGATTGGATGAAGATGAAGAAACAACCTATGTCAATCTAGCCCTAATGGCCAAATTAGATGAAATAAAGACCAGTTCTTCAAGCAATGAGGTAATCACCACCAACCTAGCACATTTTTCTAAAGCAGAGTGTAATGATGCAATAAATGACATGTCTGCTAAATTATATCACTTGCGTGTTACACTTAAGTCCCTCACTAAGGAAAATGCTAAAATTAAAAAAAAACAATTTATTTTTAAGTGAGAGGAATAATGTGGTAGAGTCTCTGTTTATTTAATTTTAAAAATTGAGAATGGAGTGTAAGATTGCTAAGGATGAATTAACTGAGTCCTTGAAGAAAGAAGATATTTTAAAGAAGCAGCTTGAATGAGAACATGAAGTGATTAAGACATTGAAATCATCTAGAGATGTTCATGCTCAAGTCACTAAAGTTCAAGGTATTGAGTCCTTTTGTGATGTAGCCTGGAAGAAGAGTAAAAAGAAGGTTGAGCCCAATTTGGTTGAAGGATTGTTGACAGATGTGGACTCGACAGATGATGAAAATCATTCATCGAATAATCAAAAGGATTATATGTCGAGAGACAAAGAGCCACATTCGTCGGCTGTGAGTAAACCATTTAGCAATGTTAAGCTAGCTAAGTTAAATGAGAAATATGGATCAGTTTCTAAAACCTTTATTCCAGGAGAATCAAGTCAAGTCAGAAAAGAAAAGAAAGTTAATATTGGTCATCTGTCTATCAAGCAATTGAATGACAGATTAGAAAAGATTGAGGTTAAAACAGAAGCAGAAAAGATAAACAATAGAAATGGGAAAGTAAGAATTAACAAACATAATTCTGTTTTAATGACTGGTTTCTAGGGTTCAACTCAAATGACTTACAAAGAACCCAAAAACTAAAGAAGAAACCTAACAAGGAAGGACATAAGGAAACTTGGGTACCAAAATCAACTTGATTTGATTTTAATGTGTGCTGAGAAATAGAAAGAATCTTTGGTATCTAGATAGTGGTTGCTCAAGGTACATATTTGGAGATTCTACACTGCTCACTGAGTTCAAGGAAAGAGATGGCCCAAGTATTACTTTTGGATATGACAACAAGGGTTATACTGTGGGATATGGCTTGATTTCAAAAGACAATGTCATCATTGAAGAGGTTGCCCTAGTGGATGGTATCAAGCATAATTTATTGAGTATCAGCCAGCTTTGTGATAAGGGAAACTCAGTTATTTTCAATTCAGAAGCCTGTGTTGTGACCAACAAAAAGAGCAACAAAGTGGTTCTTACTGGAGTGAGAAAAGGAAATGTGTACCTAGCTGACTTCAACTCATCAAATGCATAATCAGTCATTTGTCTTCTCAATAAAGCAAGTCAAGATGAAAGTTCACAATGGCACAAGAAGCTGTCCCATCTAAACTTCAAGATCTTGAATGAGCTTGTCAAGAAAGAATTGGTTAGAGGCATTCCCCAAGTGGAGTTTACTAACGATGGATTGTATGATGCCTGCCAGAAAGAAAAGCAGATTAAAACATCATTCAAAAAGAAGCTTGATTCAACAATTGAAGAACCCTTGCAACTGTTATATATGGATTTGTTTGGACCAGTTAATGTGTTGTATATCTCAAGGAAAAGATTTTGCTTAGTAATTGTGGATGATTTCTCAAAGTTCTCTTGGATATATTTTCTAATATCCAAAAATGAAGCTAGTGAAATCGTCATCAATCACATAAGGCATGTCAATAATCATCCTGACTTCAAGGTTAGAAGAATCAGGAGTGGCAATGGAACTGAGTTTAAGAATTCTGTGATGAGATAATTTTTTGAAGAAAATGGGATTATGCATAAGTTTTCAGCAGCAAGAAATCCATAACAGAATGGAGTAGTGGAAAAGAAGAACAGATCTCTTTTTGAAGCTGCAAGGACAGTGCTTGAAGAATCAAAGTTAACAATATATTTTTAGGCTGAAGCTGTGAATAATGCTTGCTACACGCAGAATATCTCATTAGTTAATCAAGCAAAATGCATGACACCCTACTAATTGTTGAAGAACAGGAAGCCAACTCTAAATTTTCTTCATGTCTTTGGCTGCAAATGTTATATCTTAAGGAATCAAACTGATCAACATGGAAAGTTTGATGCTAAAGCAGATGAAGGAATCTTTGTTGGATATGCTGTTGGAAAAGGATATAGAGTATATAATCTAAGAACCAATATTGTTATGGAACTCCCTTCTCAAATCAAAGATTCACAAACTCAGGGGGGGGTTTCTCATAATCAAAACTTAGTCACACATCAAGATAAAAACGAGGCCTCTTCATCTAGAGCTAATCTACCTCAACAAAGAAAATGAACTAGAGTTCACCCTTTTGAGCTCATCATTGGTGATGCATCTTCTAGAGTTCAAACAAGAAAAGCAACTCAAGAAGAATGTCTATATAGCAGCTTTCTTTTTAAAGAAGAACCAAAGAAGGTAGAAGAAGCTTTGTTGGATCCTGATTGGGTTTTAGCTATGCAGGAGGAGCTAAACCAATTTGAATGGAACAAGATATGGAAGCTGGTACCCAAACCTAAAGGAAATAATCCAATTGACACCAAGTGGGTATTCAGAAAAAAAATGGATGAAAATGACATAGTGGTCAGGAACAAAGCTAGATTGGTTACTAAGGGCTACTGTCAACAAGAAGGAATAGATTTTGATGAAACTTTTGCTCCTGTTGCAAAACTTGAAGCCATCATAATTTTCTTTAGCCTATGCAGCCCATGCCAATTTCAAAGTCTATCAAATGGATGTAAAAAGTGCCTTTCTGAATAGAGATTTGGAAGAGGAAGTCTATGTCAGTCAGCCTCCAGGTTCTGAAGATCCAAATTTTCCAGAATATGTCTACTATCATTTGAAAGCACTTTATGGATTGAAGCAAACACCTAGAGCCTGGTATGACACATTATCAAAGTTTCTTTTGGAAAACCACTTCACAAGAGGTACTGTTGATAAAACTATATTCTTTAGAAATGTTAATGGCTCTAGTATACTTGTTCAAATTTATGTAGATGATATTATATTTGGCTCTACAAATGAAAAACTTTGTAAAACGTTTGTCAAATTGATGCAAAGTAAGTATGAAATGAGCATGATGGGAGAACTAACTTATTTATTGGTTAACAAGTTAAGCAAATTAGTGATGGAATATTCATTAGTCAAACTAAATATATTTATGATCTTTTAAAGAAGTTTGATATAATGGATTGCACATCTACAAAAACTCACATGGCCACTATAACTAAACTTGAATTAAACATTACTGAAAAGTCTGTGGATATTTCAAGCTATAGAGGCATGGCAGACTCACTTTTGTACTTAACAGCTAGCAGACCAGATATAATGTTTGCTACCTGTCTTTGTGCTAGATTTCAGGTTGATCCTAGAGAATCTCACTTAGTAGCTGTTAAGAGAATTTTTAGATATCTCAAGGGTACACTAAAACTTGGCATTTAGTACCCTAGAGATTCTGGTTTTTATCAAACTAGTTATTCAGATATAGATTATGTAGGTTGTAAAATTAATAGAAAAAGTACAACAAGAACCTGTCAATTTCTAGAAAACAAGCTGGCATCCTGGTTCAGTAAAAAGCAAAATTCAGTTTCTACTCTACAGCTGAAGCTGAATATATTGCTGTTGGTAGTTGCTATGCACATATTTTATGGATGAAAAACCAATTGTTGGACTATGGTCTACAAGTGGACAGAATTCCTATTTACTGTGATAACACAAATACAATTGCCATCACTGAAAATCTAGCACAACATTCAAGAACAAAGCACATAGATATCAAGTACCACTTCATTAGGGAACATGTGATGAATGGTACTGTGGAACTTCATTTTGTTCCAAGTGAAAAGAAGCTTGAGGATATCTTTACCAATCCTTTGATAAATCCACCTTTTCTAGGTTGGTAAGTGAGTTAGGTATGCTGAATTATTCTTAAACCATTTTAGATATTTTTGCAAGTTATAATGCAGCCAGAAACTTAATTGATTTTTCTGTCTTAGAGGAAATTTTGGCTAAGTCAAAATTTACATTCTGACGGATGCTCATTATCCATCGAGTTTGATCATCCGTCTATATAGAATATATTAATAAAAATCAATTACTTTTCTGGATTACTTTATACCCGACAGATAATTGCTTTATTCTCATCCGTCGAATTGTCTCCATGTCAGCTGTTGGAACTCTTAACATTATCCATCAGATATACTTACAGTCTGTAAGTATATCACGACGGATAATTGACAGAATTTTGACAGCTTATTTATTTGAAACGACAATTTTGGGCTATTTTGTTTGGTTACTTTATTACTCTTAACAGTTTATATTTGAGATAGTATAAAAGCAAAATTCGTTTTCATTCTTTTCTTTTATCATTCTCAAATCAGTTGCTCTAACTCTCTTCTTTTTCAAAGCAAAACTCTCTTTCTCTCTGCAAATTCCCTCACCTTAACAATGGCACCAGTAGTCAAAATCATGTCTCAGTCTGGATTCCTATACGAAATGGACAACTTCGTAGCTCTTGTGAACAAGGAAATTCCACAATCTGAAGATTTTCAAAAAATGATGGACTTTGTGAAGGGATGTAAACTCTGTTACGCTATGATGGAATCACCCACAATCTACTGTAAAGTTATGGAAGAGATATGGACCACTGTTGTGTACCAGTCTAAAGACAAAACAATATCTTTCACTCTCAAAGGTAAGCAATTCTGCATTACCAGTGACATAATTCAATCATGCTTTAAGATTCTTGAAAACACTACTACTGTTCCACACACAGATGCTAATTTAGTTACCATGCTTAATTATGTTGGCTATGCACTGCCTACCTCTAAGTTAAGTGATATTAGGAGGCTAAGTCTTAGAAAAGAATGGAGTTATCTGTGTGATGTAGTTACCAAGGTATTTCCGTAGTTACCAAGGTATTTTCTGGTAAGATGAGTAATTTTGATTATGTCAATACTGCCATGCTTAACATGCTTTATATGTTAGTTATTGATAATTATCATAATTTCAGTGACATGGTTATGTTTGAATTAGGCTATAAGCTAGGGGAAGTTAATAAGAGAGGTAAAAGTGTCTATTATGCTATATTCTTTATGATACTTGCTAACCATCTTATTAAGAATATTGTTATTGAGAACCCAACCAATAAACTGAATTGTTGGGTTCAAGAAAGAAGAATCATTGCAGATCTCAACCGAGCAAGTCACCACAAAGAGGTGCCCCTCTTCTTCTTTCCAATCATGGAGGGCCCTCAGGTCAGTGAGGTAAGCACCATTGTCACTACTCTTCCAACCTCACAAATTTCTTTGCCTTTAAGAAGTAGTTTTAAAGAGTATAAGATCATGTCCGTGCCTTTCCTCTACCATCTTAAGGTTTTAGAAGAACTGATTACTTAACATGATATTAGAGCTCAGGATGGCCAGACGAGGATACCGGTTCAAGTCCATGACGAGGACACGGGTTCAACTCCATGCATGTTATTCTCAATATTGTAATTAATTATTGAAAATATTGACATTGTACCTTGGTGGGAAAAAATAAATGGGACCAGATCCCCATCCGGTAATTAAAAAATGTGTATTATGATGGACACCTAAATAGGAAAAGATCCACACCTAGTCAATTGACCGCATGCTAGGCCCAAAAAGGTACAACACATCTAATGATCCACTCTTCAAACCCGAATATACGGGCTTTCGACCGAGGAGAATGTTGAATTATGAGATATGATCGTGATAAGCCCAATTCCTAACACCTTGAGGATTCAGGATAACTTGTACCTTAACATGGCATCAGAGCTCAATTTGGGGAGGGACTCGGTTCGAGTCCTTCAACCCCCATATATTTAATTAAAATATTTATTGTTGGTATTGATATTAAACTCGGGTCGTGCAATTGCTTTACATAGTGTCATACCCACGCCGAACAACCCATTATTCGATCGACATCCTGGTTGAACCTACAAACACACCTTCGCAGAGCAGCTGGGATCCGGGGATTCAAAGAAGCTGATCAAGAGAAGGAAATAGAACGACTTGACGGGGTCAGTTGATGTTCGTAGTGAGATCTTCTTGATCATGCCAAACGTCCTGGCGGAAGTTGAGAAAATGGACTTTTATTACCCGCACGCGAAGTTATAAAGTTTTTTTTGGATAAAGAAATCAACAAGCTAGCCTCTACAACTTTATTAGACCTAAGTCAGCATTCAAGGGATATCTATATTTGCGTAGTGCTGCAACTCCGCTTGGCCTTATCATGAAAGTAAATGACAAGATTATCTTAGAGGTATTTTTTTTAAAAAAATTAACGTCATTAAATGCATCTATAAATTTAAATTTAGACATTGAGCATGACACTTGGACACTTATCTGTAGTTTGATAAATTGTTGAGTGCAAATAATAGAAGTTTTGATAGACATAGGTCCACGTGTTACACTCCTAGCTGACTTTGGTAATTTAGTGTGCAATTCACTTTGGATGAGATAAGGCTACCATAATATGTTTGTGCGTTTATAATGATACATTATTTTAGATTTTGGTTGGGTATCATTTGTGTGTGTCATCATGATTTAATTTTTCAATGTACATGCTCTTAGTACCTATTTTATTATTCAAGATTTTATGAGCTTTGAGATCAACAAACTAAAGTTCAGTTTCAGGTAGAAAATTTCAAATCAGTTTTTATACTTTTAAGAGTGCAAGTACTAATTTGTTTATTTATTGTTTTTTCTTGAATGTACTATTTTGATTTTAGTACTTTTTGTTAGATTTTTCCCCATTTTCTATCTTCACTATAAAGATTTGTTCTTGATATGTAAATCAATATGAGGATTACATAATTTCTTTTATGACAATTGAACTTTCTTCTAGCGAACTTCAACCTGATTTTTCTACAGGAGGCTCCTCAGACTGTGACTATGATGGACGACACCATCAACGATGAATAAGGTGAAGACATCGACCGTGGTGACACGTGTATGTATTGCTTGACTTATTATGCAATGTAGTTCATTGATTTTTGCATATTTTGGTTGCAATATTAGGAGACTTTTATGGCAAAAAGCAACCAATTTTTTTTATTTCGATTTATATTAAAATAACATAATCGAGTCAAATTAATAAGCTCAAAATAATGAACTAAGCCTGTCGAATTTAATATGCACCTTAAATAACAATAAATGTTTCCGTAATTAGATTACACACAAAATAGGTGCGCTTCTTTCCAACAAAATTTCATAATTTTTATATTAAACAGAAACCGCGTGCCCTTCGTTTTCAACAAAATAGGGTCATATTAAATTTAACAAAAACATGCACTCATCATTTTTAATGAATATAGTCATATTTATAGAACAAAATAGGGTCGTATTTAAATTACAACATAACTCAGTCATATTTGATTTATGACCAAAGACAGTCATGTTGATTTTTATGAGTGAAAAATTCAATTTTTTTGCTGAAAATTTAAATTTCAAATATACTAAATACGATCACATCGAAATAGAACAGTAGTATTAAGCGTGTAATATTTATATCATCATATTTAGCCGCTCGTATTTTGCTAAATACAACGCTTTTTTTAAAATGACAAGCTTCGAAAAAACTACTATTTTTGCGGTCGTATTTAATTAAAACCAACCGTATTTGATCGGTACTAAAAACGAGCTATGTAGTCTAGTCTTTTTTTGTAGTGAATGAGAAAATAATGGTAACATGATATCTTGTTCAGTTTGATAATGTATATAATGAGTATTATTTATTTATCTGAGTTATGGTTTCTAGGAACACATGATACTTGATATAACAAATCACACAAAAATACAAACATTTCTATTTACCATAACTCCATGCCATTTTTAAAAGAATCCTTATTATACAAAATAAATATAAAAAAATGATAATCACGCACGCACTAAATATTTCAATGATTAATAAAAGAATAGTTATTATACTAAATCTGGCCATGAACAAATTTAACATAGAACCAACAACCCCAGCTTGCTCAGATGGTAATGCTCACAAGGCCTTCTCCCTATTCTCCTTCTTCAATTCAGCGTCACTAAGTTCCTTTTCAATATCTCTGAATTTCCTGGGGAGTTGGCTGATTTCCTCATCACAAAGTTTGCCTTCTTCAACATATCTTACTTCCCCTTTTCTTGTAGTCTTTCTTGAGATCCTCCACCATGTATACGAATGTCTGGCTAAAACGAGTTGTCCAAAACTCTTCATCTGTCTAAGATTGTGAGTCAACTCGAATTCATGAAGGGGTGTTTTTGGCACATGGAACTCGGTCTCTATGTAACCAGCAACCTTTCGACCTAGCCAGCAACCTTTTGACTTAGCCAGCAACCTTTTGACGGCTTGAAGGGTTCTTATCATTCCAAGCCCACACAGCTGTCCTTATCATCTAACAACGTATAAATAATAAGCAAGCAAATTAAAATATTTCCAAAACTGGAGGTCAGATACACACAATCAGAAGGTCCCAAAAGTTCAAGAGGAATTGAACGCTCACCTTCATGATATTCTATATATTAGTATCCATGTTTAAAAACAAGAGTGTTCACCATAACAATAATCATAAGGCATGTTATTTCTAATAGTATAACTCTAAGCACAACTATCTACATATAAGATTGTGAGAATCTTCCTGTTTTCCTTCTTTCTACTATAAATATTTTATACTCTAACTTAAATAAACTAAGAAGCATATAAAGATTTTACTGTAAAATTTATTTATAATTATTGAATAAAAAGTAATATTTGAAAAAGTATCCTATTCAAAAAAGGAATAAAATGCCACATATATGATTATAATAAAAAAATGTGTAGTGCTAGGCATACCAAATTAGATAAGAAAATTTGGTACAAATGACATGGTATTTGGCATTGTTGACGTGATAATTTCAAGTATTACTATGAGTGGAGTTAATGTAAATAAGGGTTTATTTGTAACAAATAACATATATCATTTGGATTCATTTTCTTACCTCTAGTATTATCCTAATAAAATATTATTAATTTATAAATAAAAAATAAACAAGTAACAGTTTAGTACACTTGTTAATTAACTACCACACAAATAACATAAATAATGAACTAATAATTTTAAAAAGGAGAATTTACAATAGATTTGATTGGTTGGCTTACCTCCCTCTAAGATTGATTTCATGGAGCATTTTCTTCATTGTTTCCTGCAAACAATAATAAATATGCATTGTTATGCAAATATTTTTGTTCAACCAAACTGGGTTCACCCTTTATCATTATTGTAATACTGCTTTTGACTAATTTGGAATTATTCAAAATTTACTAAAAGATCTAATCAAATTAAACAAATTAGCCATTAAAACACCTATAATATTCTTGTGATACATAATTACCAATGAAAAACAAAAAATGAAAGATCATTTGAGATATCACATTTATATATATGGCAGCCACCTTACATACCATATATGTTGCTGGAACAATTGCTTCCAAACAAGGTGTGCATCCATCATCTAAAATGAATTAGATTCATGTATCAAATTGATAAAATGGAATGGATTCTACTAGAGTTATATATAAGATGGAAGATGTAATTTTATTGAGAAAAAGGTAGAAGAAAACGATGAATGAAGCTAAAACATATATGTGGTAATACTTTTAGGCTCACCACTATATAGCCGAGTTCTGTTATATATTGTGAATATTAGACTTTCTAGAGAATTCTAGATTGTTCATTCTTAATGGGCCCTTACGAATTAAACAAGGTAAATTAAGGTAAAAAAGTTTAGGCACAAAATATCCAAATTAGTGAAATTATTGGGCCAAAATATCAAAAATTTCCAAATTAGGCCCAAAAACTCGGTTTATTTTGTAAGTTATAACTCAATTATGAAATTGTCAAAATCTTATTTATAGAAATAAAGGTGGACACAAAATTAAATAAAACAAAATATAATAAATGATTATATTTTTATTTTTTTGGCTTCAGTTTGAATCCTTTTTGTTTACCTATTTCAAATTAACAAACATTTTTTATTTAAAATTTTTATTTAGCTCGAAATTAGTACAAGGGGACAAATTTATTAAAAATCATTATGGCCTACAATAAACAAATAAATCACAGACTTTAAATCTGATACACATGTATATTTTATATTCGAATAATCTAAATTGAGTCTAGTAGATATTGTAAAATATATTAGAAATCAAAATAAAGAATAAATGGTTATAATAAATTGAATAGAAATTTTAAAGTAAATATGATATTCATCTTGTATCATTAATTTTTGGATTATATCAATTGGATAATAATTTAGAAATCATCAAAAAATTAAAAAATTATTTCGCTAGTTTCTTATGACAGTATGTAAAATTGTCAAAAACTAATTTATAGAACTTAAAAGAGGGTAACGAAGAAAATTAACGTTTAAAATCCAATAAATTGATTTTTTTATTGAAACTCCATTTTTTCTCTCTAAATTTTAACTTAGATTTTTTATATAATATAAAGTATTAAATATTTTACTAATAATACCTATTTATGCAAATATGTATTTAAAAAGTAAAAATAAAATTTCGTTATATAATGTATTGTACCTTCATAAGACAAAGAAATCTTTTGGTAACATAAAGTGTGATTCTCTTTATGCAAACTAATTTTCTAAAACTAAGTCAAATATATTATATGTGTTCAGATATGAGCAAATCTTCATAAGCCAAATTCTCAACACCTAGAGATTTTAGGAGAACCGGTTATCACAACTCGATTTAGAAGGACTCAGGTTAAAGTCCTCTCACCCTATATATTTAATCTATTGATATTGGTATTGGTTGTAATTGTTATTGTCAATGGTAGGGAAAAATAGAGTACAATTAAGGAGGAGTATTAAAGAGTATAAGATTTTGTTCATGCCTTTCTTCAACAACTTAAAATTTTAGAAGGACTAGTTAACATTGTATGAGAGCTCAGGCTCGAGTGAGGAGGACACAGGTTCAACTCCCTACTACCCTCGATATTCTCAATAATTATTGAAAATATTGACATTTTACATTGGTGGGCCCAAATAAATGGAAGGAGATGGTAATTAAGAAATGTGTACTATGATGGGCCCATAAATGGGAAGAGATCCCCAACTACTAATTAACCGCATGCTAGGCTCAAAAAGGGATAACAAACCTCGTGATCCACTCTTCAAACCCGAATAAACGGGCTTTCGAGTGAGAGGTATGTTGAGATATGAGATATGATTGTGATAAGCCCAATTCCGAACACCTTGAGATTTCAGGACAACGGGTAACTTGACATGGCATCAGAGCTCAGCCAAAGTCTTCCCACCCACATATATTAAATTTAAATATTTATTATCAGCATTGATATTAAATTCAAGTCTTTCAATTGCTTTACACAGTGTCATGCCCGCACACAACATTCCATCATATATGGGTAAAAAAACTAGCTTTTCGGTACATGCTTTTATAACTATTGATGTGAGATATTACAAACACCTCTTTTTATTCGGTCGATATCCTAGTCGAACCTACAAACACACACATACGGAACCCGGGAACACCCTCTACACTTTTGACCGAATAGAGCTCTGACACCATTTATAACATTCAAGCCCACTACCAAATGCATACCAAGACCCTACAATCCAGCACAAGTTAGTACACATTAATTGATGACTTATTTATAAGTTACTGACTCATTTCTATAAAAAAAATTAAATATTGACCATTACAATCAACATCATCACAAATAAACTAAAATTTAACTATGTTTGTCGGTTGCAATCACGTTAACAAAGATTAATAAGGAGAAAAATAAAGGGATGGGTGTCTCATCACGCAAACAAGAGGTATGTGACTACCAACAAGAGGTAAAGCCTTGGTATGTACAAAGTTAATATATTCTCATGTAATTAAGTTGTGTAGTCATGATATGTGTTACTAAATAGCTCATAAAGAGTGTTGACCTTCTATGAATAATCCATATTAAATTAACAAAAAAATATTACAAAAGGTAAAATAGGTTGACCACTTGAATAAACGAATAATTACACATTAAGACTATATATTATTATTGATATTAATTTAAAGCATCAATTTAATTGGTATATAAATTAAATTGAAAAAAAGAATATTCTTGTTAAATCATATTGTGAATAATAAATTACTTATATGCATTTTGTTGGATACATGTTTAAAACACTCAAAGACGTTGCATACCAAGTCATGGTACACGACCCAGTTACAAAATCAGACAAATACATTTTATTTGGTTTGGATTAAACCAACATTTATATGCTTTTTCTTTATAATATTGTTGTACTGACTATTGCTAGTACTTTTCTTTATTTTTACTTTTAATCACCAATTTTTATTCTCATTTGCTAGAAAACTTCTCCATATTATGTACAACATACAAAAATCTGCAAGTTCTTGCTTTTTTCAACATTTATCATTTGGCATTTTTCAAGTGCTATTGATAAAGATTCACAAGAATCTGGTTATGGTGAGAAAAGAGTGCGAGAGTGTGTATGGCCTCTCGATATTCAAAATAATGATGAATGTGTTTGCAAGGACCTATATATATCTATAATGTTTGGTACATCTATAATGTTTGGTACTCCATCCTTAAATGGTAAAATCTGGGATAGAGACTGTAACTTTAATGGCAGTCGAGCTGTAATCGATAAGTTCAAAGATTCTCTCTCCAACTGGATTAAATATTATATATCCTATTTTAAATTTAAATAAAGATATTAATATTATGTGACTTTTTTTTAATTTATATAAAGATGTGAACTGCCCAAGCTTTAGGGTTAGGTAAGGCCAATGAGGAATAAAGATCTACCCACCAGAGATGGCGGAAAATACTCAATTTTTTCACATATAGAAGAGTAGTAGCATTTATTTTTTAACAAGGAACTAGTAAAAGTTGACATATAACCTTGAATATATATACGTACTATTCTTGTTTTCAAAGTATGTAAATTGAAGTTATGTTTTTATAATTAGAGCAAAGATTTATTTTATTATATTTCTTTTTATATTATATCCTTATATTTTGAGTCATGTAGGAACCAGCCTTGGAGTTGCGATAGTTGATGTCGAAACTGGAGGACATACCTAGGTTTGTCTATATAACTGGATAACTCGGTAGTAAGTAGCATCATCTAATAATTTTCAATATCTCCATATTATATTTGACATAGTAATGTATATGATAACAAATTTATCTAAAGTGAAGATCCTTATTTTTATATATTCTTTTTAACTTAGGGGAACAAATGACCCCTGATTGATCATGTTAATGAAGTGTAAATATTGAACGGATGGATAGTGGATCTTGGTTATCAAACCCATAAAAATATGTGAAGGTGATTCTTCCGTTGAAAATAACATATAACTATTTACTTAAATATAGCCCAAAATAACAAGTCCTGAAACACGGCCAGACAAACATACATGTTCCCATGTGTGCACATTACATGCGTATTGTAACATCCGGGACGTAGGGTCTAATTATTTTTATCAATAAATGATTATTATGTGATTGTTATGGGAATTTTGGGTGAATTATCCGATGATTGATAATAATATTTTGATGTTTGTATATAATAAAATGTGAGTATGTTAATTTTAATATGTCCAGAATAAAATATAGATAATTAAGTTATTTTCTGGTAATTTTTGGAGTGTTATATGATTTTATAATGATTTATGAATTTATTAATTATTTTCTAAATAATTACGAAACTATTTTATAAAGCCGGGAATCGTCTTACTTCAACCGTTTTTACATTTTTACAACCCGAAACTCTTCTGAAAACTCCTTCCTAATCTAATCTGGTGTTTCTGGACATTTTCCGTGTTTTGACTTTTTCGATCCGGATTACGGTTTGACCCGTGTGTGGCCCGGCGCAAAATTTTCGATACGATAATCATTTTGATAAATCAAGAAAACCCGTATTCTCAAAAGACGGGATAATATTACATTATTTTCGTATAAAGTGTTTTATAAAAAGCCCGTTTTGGATAATTATCCAATATGGATATCAAATCGGATCGTTTTTACAGTTCCTTAACGGCTAAGTAACTAATTTATGGATCCAATACGATCCAAAACGAACCAATATTCCAAAAATATAAATAGCCCTTTTCTTATTTTACTTTATTCGTATAATCATAATCAATCAGTAAAAATATAGAAAATACAGAGAAAACCTAATTATTCATTACGTTCTTGAAAATCAAACCCTCGAATGAAGGCGTTATCGAACTCCGATTCGGGCGTGCCATATATCAAATTGATGCTCTCGGAAAGTACTTTCTGAATCAATTATCAATTTTAGAGTTGTAATCAAGGTTATTTTCGTATTTATTTATTTTAATTCGATAAATTAGTACTTTCTGAATCAATTATCAATTTTGATTTTGAAGTTGTTTGTGTGATTTGATGATTGTATCTTGTAGAAAATTTTGTCCTGATCATTTTGGTATATTGTATGTTAAATTTGGAGTTCAATAACATATAGAAAATTTAGTTTAATTTATGAATTTCAGAAATTAGGGTTTATGTTCTTGAATAATTTCAATTAAAAATTAGGCGTTTTTTTATTAGCGGTTATTAGATGAAATTGATTACATGGTTTTGTAGATCGTGGAAAAATAAGTCGAATGATATATTGGAAATTTACAGACGATTCCTGGAACAGCTTAATCGACTTCGCCGGAAAAAGGTTTGAGTTCGTCGCCGGCGAAGTTTCAGACGGATTTTCCGATCAATCTATGCGTTGTTTGTTGATTCTAAATTATGGTATAAGTCCATGGTATTACGTTCTATGATTCTGCACAGTTTGGTGTGTTTCTGGGTTCGAATAAGGTTTTCCGGCGAGCTCGGGGACGCCGCCAATGGCGACCGCCGGCGTAGGTCGGGGACGACAGCAGGATTATAGAAAAATCCTTGAACTTTTGCGAGATTTATGTTTTAGTCCCTGTAGTTTCAAAACTTTGTAAAATTTAGATTTCTGTTTTTAAAAATATCAAAAAATCAGAATTGTGTTTAAATAATTGTAGAAATGGCATTTTCTTTTTACAAAATTTTCAAAAATTGATTTTTATTATTTTAAAATTCCAAAAATTCATTATTAATTTCTGAAAATTATTTTTAATTCCAAACTAAATCTAAATTATTGAATTAATTAATTTTAGTTGGTAAATAATTATTTCATTAGTCAATTAATTTAAAAATTAATTGATTAATTAATTTAATTAGTTATTAATTATTTTAATTGATTATTTAATTTGATTTAATTATTTATATTGATTTAAAATTCTGAAAACTAGTTTCGAGCTATATAATATTATTTTAAATTATTTTAAAGGCTCGATAATTATTATAAAATTATTTTAAAGTCAGATTCGGGTGTTCAAACCCTATTATTTAATTATAAAATGATTCGGAGACCCATTTTAATTCTGAGAAATGTTCAAAAATTCATATTAAATAGACCGTTCGTCCGTTTAATACGAAATGCACGCCTCTGGACTCAGAAAAATATTTTGATTCTATTAAAAATATTTTCAAGACCTAAATTCTTTTGTATTAATGGGGCATTTATTTTATGAATCATTATGAGTCAGTTATTGATCAATAAAATACTCTTTTTGACCCGATTTCAATTCTAAATGTATCGAGACCTATCTTTTGACGATTTAACTCATGTGCTACATGAATTATGTGACTATGTGTTATATGAAATATGTGATGCGTGCCTTGTCTATTTATGTTTTATGTGATTTATGAGTCCACGTGTCGATTAAACTTTATATGATTAAAGATGATCATTATTTGTTATTATCGGGCGGGTAGCTGATAAGGATAAACGTATAGACTAGACAATTATATATTATTAGTTAATTGAATGGTATCTTTTATGATAGATACATATATTGTAATACATTTAAAGCCAGACAGAGATTGTACAAGTAAAGCCTAATTACGTGTAGTAATGAAACAAGTGGATTCAGAATAGAGATAAACCTAAAATGGTGAATGATAAGAAAGGTCAAGTAGCCTGTCAATGGAAATACATATACATCAGGATGGAGTGATATGGTAGATAGTTAAAGATCAGAGGTTTATCAATTGAGGCAAGTATTCCTAACCTTTCTTCTAAAATACTGCAAATATTTCTTCGTTCCTATTCTAAGTTCAGAATAGTTAAATGTTTTAATTTTTGCTGCAATTACTCTTATTTATGCAAGTGCCTTCTGTTCTTGTTCCTTGATTATCGATTGATCTCTTAAGCAAATACCCATTCTTTCGGGTTATTTACGAACCATGAATTGGTATATTTTGAAATCCAAATAATTTGACATCAAAATACTCCACGGACTGGATGGTTACGACGAGGGCCAGGAATAAACTGGACCTTAAGGGCCAGAGATGGGTGGTCCCTTGATTATTAGGCCATAGTTGCCTGGGTGCCCCATATATTGGTTTCGTCAATACAGTTGGGTATAGATCCGCACTATATCCTAACTGATCAGCAGGTTATAGTGCATATGTTGGTTTCTACTGTCCAGTCTAATTTATTGTTGATCGCCATTAACGGCATTCCTTCTTGAATAGTTTCTGATACAAAATCAAACATAGATTTGATTCAAAGAGATGAATCAGTGAAACTTTCACTGTTCTTTTACAAAAAAGGTGATTTATGATTAAAGGCCAATAAGGGACGATGTTTTATTCACACAACTGTTTTAAATAAATAAAGATGTTTTAAAATCATTCAAAAATCATTTCCAGAAGTTTCTTTGATCTAATACCTGGAAACCATTTATGATACTTGCTCGGCATTTTTGGCTCACTCTTGCTTTGTGAAATCCTATTTCTTTCAGTATCAAATGAGGGCAAAAGTGAATAGCTTTCAATAGACTGCAAAAGTGAAGAGATTCCAGCTGAATGGGATTTGGAGGTGTCAGACTGATCAATACGAGGAAATTAGTAAAGAGGTAATGGAATTGTATTTTAGATATTGTAATTTTAGAAGGTTAGATTCTTGTTTCATACCATAACCTGTAATCGGTCTGGAATATTAAAGGGGTTATCTGTATATTTGTTTTAATATACCGGTTTATATTATATAAAGTTGTTTAGTGACATCCAATCTTCACCCCGGATATGGGGGTGTTACAGTTGGCATCAGAGCCACAAGTTGTTGGTCTCTGAAATAAGAATATGTGGAAGTAAGATAGGATTGACATATTATATAAGGTAAGGAAGACCTTAAGTATACTCATTTTGAATTCAAGTTGAGTATGAGTTAAGATTAGCAGATCTGATATGGATTAGTAAAATAGGATATTATTAAGATAAGTGGAAGGCAAGTGTATTGACGATATAGATATATTGAGTTCCCAGATCCTATGATTGCGAAGAGTCGACAGCTCAACGGAGAATGGGTAAATCACCCTACTTTTATGTGGTTTTAAAGATGGATATTAATTTACGTGAGAACTTTGTATAAGTAAAGAGAGATGAGTTTCAGGATGATCGAACTTAGAATTATGTAGTAGGACAAGTTTTAGACTGGAGGTAACGAGTTGACTGAAGCTGACGAAGAGCCAACGTCGCGAGTTTAAAGGAACCACTGTGGCGAAAATCTTCTTATCAATTTTCGGGCGCCGCGCAAGGAATGATATTTTTTTATTAGATATACTAAAGATTAACAAGAAGATATGCTTTTATTTGTGGTTAAAATGTTGAATTGCATTAACTGGATATAAATATGACTTCAAGGACGATGATGAAAATATCAAAGATAGTACCAGATGTCAGCACTGGAGTTAGAGTTACAAATAAAATGGTATGCAACGGTAAATTAAGTTTTTGTCGACTAATGAAGCCGAAATGAACCCAATAAGGGATAAGATATACTGAAGTGGATAGACCCTTATGTGGTTATTTCTAAAATTAGATACCTTGTTCTGGTTGAGGAGAACAACAACCAACTCATATAGTAAGGACGATCAGATGTTCGATTTTCATAATTCTAAAATAAGTTTTCAAAAAAGACTTTCTTAACAGAATTTCTAAAAGATCTTTAAACAAAATATATTTTAAAATTTTTGTTGTCAAATTACTACTTGATTTCTTGTTGCTATAAGTATTAGATTACCTGGAAAAATATTTGATCAACTCAGTATTGTTAATTCTAAGGGCCAAGTAGAGCCGCTAATACGGAGAGGTTTAAAATTTCCTCGGAAGGAGAGTGCAAACCTGGGTTAATAATATCAACAATCAAATCAACGTGCGGAAATGTTATTTATTCAATTTATGGAATCATTAAAGTTTAAAATGGGTTCGTTGACCCAAAAGAAGCTCAAGGATGATTGAAGAAAATGAAAGAATCTTTCAGACAATTGAGAAAGAATAATATTTCTATCGATGGAGTCGAGGCATTGCAGGATTAATGATTATGCTACGTGGCATAGAAGAAATTAAAAATTATGATTATAAATTCCGTCAGAACGCGATTATGGTCAAATTATTAAAGTATCGAATATGGAAGTATGATGCTAAAAATACCAGATTTACATGGCAGGGATGAAGCAAGAAGTAATGACGGGAAATCCAACGAGAAGACAATTATGCTCAGATTGTTAAAACGTTAAAGGTATTTCCAGAAGACATTCTGAATCTATCATCATATATGGATCTAAGATCTGTTACTCGAACGAGCCCTGAAATCATGCATAAGCGAAATGTAGATGGCAACCAACGATGTCATTCTTTTCTATGACTGCGTTTACTCTTCTCGATTCTTGAATATGTGTGAGCTTCTCTCAGTGATATATGAGATAAGAAGGAAAGAAAATTTGTTGTATCCCTTTTAAATTATTTCTTTATGATCAAGACAAACAGTGTTATGATGTGACGCTTTATCGAAATGACGAAGAGTCTGGTGGGATGCCACCTAATCATGTGATGTATGCCATATAGTATGAAAGACTGGCCATCTTGATTACAAATATGGTTGTCTCATTCCTATCTAAATCATCATTCATTCTTTCCTCTTCAGTTATGATTTATTGATTTATGGATCTTTCTGATTGTTTCCTTGTACTCTTACTCTTTACAGAAGATTTTCAATCATAATCATATACACAAATTCTCTTCTTGTGTAAAGTCCACTCTTTGAGCTTTTTAAAAGAAGTGAAATGACCTCATGTAGCAGATGAAATTACATGCTGAGTACGAATAATTACACGCCAATAAATGGTGGACATTTTCAGGCAAAGAAGAATCACTATGCCACTAACGCGGTTGTCACGATGACATCAAATCAGAAGCAGAAATCTATATAAATGATATGTTTCAAGTCTGAGATTTTGGCATGAATTGAAGTAATCTACGAACCATATTAGATGAATTAACTAGAAAAATAAGAAAGTGAAGTTGTGTACATCAGACGAGGTGAATGATTGACGAGACAATAGAAGTAGATGAAAGAATTCTCAATAATGACTAAGACAAGCGATTAATACGTGAGAAGATGAAGCACACTCCAATCATATGGGAGATAATTATCCTGAAGATTCAAGATCGAAGAAATTCTAGTTACAAATAAATTTTGAGCGTGTTCTTTAAGGAATTATTAGGTGGTTCAACTCAAGTAAGTGAGTTATGGTAAATTTGACGCCCATAATTGAACCAGCGATTAAAGTTCCGAATAGGAAAATATAAACAGAGATAAAGAAATGGTGATCCAACTGCATCAAATCTTTTAAGAAATAATGCTTTAGAACCAAATGAGTTTTCATAGAATATGAAAGTGTGGATTGAGACCATGTGTTGGTCATCTGAAATTAGACAAGTTAACTAAGGAGTAGAAGCATATATTCTCAAGGGTAGAGGATTTGTTTGATCGATTGAAAGATGCAGTATAGGTTCTTAAAAGTATCCATATACAAGTATGATCCATGGAAAAATAAGATTAAAAGATATCTTTAGAACGGGTTTATGAACATGTATAAGTGAAATGAATTATTAATTAAAGAGCTTAATAATGAACTAGAAGAATCCTGGAATAAAGTTTTTGAGAAACAGCAGAACAATTTTTTATATTCATTAGTGGGGTTTCGAGATATTTTGAAGGAATAAATGAAAGACATGGTTATGTCCCTAATTTGATAAAAAGATGTATGCTATGTTAGTCAGTAGTATATGTAGATATCAGTATGATATTTTCTGAAGTATGGTGAAAGGATGAGTCCATGATGGTGGATTGATTTGGTTGGTTGATTGTTTGGTTGATTGTTGGTGTCGGCTTGAGTCCGACTGGTAGTCCATAATATAGAGGAGATGCTGCCCAAATTTTATAAAAATACCCTACTTTTAAAGGAAAAAGTATATTTTCGTGCGTTATTATATTCATGTTGATACTCCAAATGATTGCAATCTCGGTTCCTGAAAGAAGTGGTTGTAGCCAAATTAACTTTATATAATTGGTCTTCGATTTCATTTAGCTAGTCATCACTTGGTTCGATTGATCAATTAAAAGAGTTAATTGGGTAATTTTACCAACTTATGATCAGTTAGATGGAAATCGATTCCAATTAGATTAAGTCAAATTCTGATGTGATTTTCATATCCAAAGTCAAAGCAATGAGAAATTTGGAGGAAGTAAGGATACCAGTAAAATTCAGAAGTTTAGCGGAATTAGCGCAATATTACTGCAAGTGTGCGAGGTTTTAATTGGATAAATATGCCTTTACAATAGATAAGATAATTAAAACATTATTTACACATGCGAGTGAGAAGAATGTTTTCAAGAACACAAGGGTCAAGATAAGAACCAAGAGAAGGAAGGAAGAGAATGAAGAAGAGAGATTGAATAAAGAAGAAATTAGGAACTACGCTAATATGGATGTTGTAAATGATTTAAGAAATTTTATCTTCTGCAATAAAGTGTTAGTAAAGGATTTGCAGGTATATCAATATAGAATGACAAAATATAAGAATAATTCCAAAATATCGGAGAACTTGTGAATACAAGTATTTGATGTATGGTATAAGCTGACAATGTTGGCATGTGAACTAAAAAATGAGATGTCTTGATTATGCAGGAAAGATGATGTATAATGGGCATAGACCTCAATAATTTAAAACATATCTTTAATACGAATAAGCCAGAGATGTAACAGAGAATAGTTGGAGTGGATTAAAATGAAAGTTGTGCGATTAGTGATGGTGTTAGTAAGGTGAAGAAAGTAGCTCACAATGGATTTTGATAAGAATTCAAATATTTGTAGAAAGCTTTCATTCCAGTGTTAATCACATAATGGTTTACCTAATGATAACCCAAATCAGTACAATTAGAAAGAAGGAATCGCTTATGTTAAGAAGAGATAATGAGTCATGAGAATGGAGAACTTGGCTAGAAAGGAAAGTGGAATTAAAAGGATGATAAATAAATTTTATAAGATTGTCCAGGATATAAGAAAGTTATGAACGTCACGATACCAAAGCTACTATACGGCGTGGAGTGAGATGCCTATATTTGGAGATAGGAAATTCATTCGAAAACTGTGATTGAATATGGAAATTTAAACAAAGGTATGAATTGACATGGCATAAGAATGGAAATAGAAGGGCGTGTAAGTAAATACCATATTTATTGAAGAATCAAAGCCAGCATCAGAAGGTGAACCTATTACCGTAACCTTTTAAAAAATGAATATAGCTCATTAAGGAGCGATATCGAGAATCACTTGAAAACCAAAAATGAAGCAAGCGGTATTGAAATTATTAAGGTTAAGTTAACTAAACCCGACCATTCTCTTTTTAATGAATACGTTACCTGAGGAATAAGTTGATATTGCTACAAGAAGATTGTGCTGCGCTATCAGATTCAAGTATGGATTGGAATGGATTGATATTATTACTTAATCTAATAATTTTGGACAGAAATAAATTGAATAATTGAATGAAACATTTGTTAATTGAGATAGGGAATTCATCCTAGGAATACGATTAAGTACCGAGGGCTAAAAGAAATATCTAGCGACCAGACATGAAGAGTAAATGGGGGAAAAACATCAGTTGAATCATTATTGATTAGTTATCCCAAACCTGGTCATTCTCTTTTATTAATGAACAGCTTGTCCAATAAGTGGGTTAGTTGTTGCTTGAAGAAATGGTGATACGTCATCAGATCGAGGAATTGATTGTAAATGATCAATAATATTTGATTGGAAATGTGACAGAAATATTTAGAATACGATGAATTATGTCGAACCAGAATAGTATATACCACTCCTAGATGAACAAATATTAAGTAATGTAAAACTAAATGAGGCAAATTTGGTTAAACATTGTTGACTTAAGGGACTCACGTTATTCTAAGAATATGATACAGGACATAGATGTGAAAGAAGATTTTCTGATAATGTGACATAAAGAAAAGAATAAATGTTATATGTGACTACACGTCAAGGGAGAGCATGGCAGTTAGTTTTGTATAAGAACTCCTTGGAACAAAAATAAATGATAATATGGGTTGGAATATACAGGTGATGCCTCCAGGTTAGTAAATCTCTCTACTCGATTGTGATTGAAGGGAAGTAAAGTATGATAATTTGTTTGTGCGTCAATCATATCCCCTCGGGATTTTCTCATTAATTCTTAATTCTGAAGTAATTTTGAGAACATTAGAAATTAAATATACAGAGTTTCGATATACCATTCGTAGATGGACAAGAAGATTAAGAGAACGATGAAAGAACCTTGAATGGAATTGGAAGCGATTACGAACTAGGTTGATGGAACAAAGAGACATGTGGGAATGAAATTCAACAATCAATAACTATTAGAAACATTTATAAGCACGAATTACTAGAATTAGAAAGAAAAAAATTTATATGCGTTATGTTGGTCCTTTTGGAACAGTAAAATAGGCAGAATAAGTGTAAGTGAGTTGGCTTCACCGCCACATGTATAGCAGGATAATAGGGTGTTTATATATGTATATTCAAGAAGGGTAATCTAGCTCCATTATATATAAAATGGAGGCTTGAGTTGAGTTATATGAGCAACTAATAGAATATGATGTCAGCGAGAAGCTGTTAAATAATGAGTGATATTGCGAGTAAAAGTTTATGAAAAGTTGTAAGGTTGAGTGATCAACCTGAGGAAGTGGAAGTGAAATACTTGAATGTATCATTATCTGATCCTTAGTATGATTCTGAGGAGAGAATCCTTTTGAGGGGGGAAGGATGTAACATCCGGGACATAGGGTTTAATTATTTTTATCAATAAATGATTATTATGTGATTATTATGTGAATTTTTGGTGAATTATCCGATGGTTGATAATAATATTTCGATGTTTATATATAATAAAATGTGAGTATGTTAATTTAATTACGTCGAGAATAAAATATAGATAACTATGGTATTTTTCTGGTAATTTTTGGAGTGTTATATGATTTTATAAAGATTTATGAATTTATTAATTATTTTCAAAATAATTACAAAATTATTTTATAAAGCCGGGAATCATCCTTCAACCGTTTTTACGTTTTTACAACCCGGAACTCTTCCAAAAACTTCTTCATAACCTAATCTCATAATTCCGGATATTTTCCGTATTTTTTACTTTTTCGATTCGGATTACGGTTTTACCCGTGCGCGGCCCGGCACAAAATTTTTGATACGATAATTATTTCGATAAATCAACAAAACCCGTATTCTCAAAAGATGGGATAATATTACATTGTTTTCGTATAAAGTGTTTTATAAATAGTCCGGTTTGGATAATTATCCAATACGGGTATCAAATCGGATCATTTTTGAAGTTACTTAGCGGCTAAGTAAATAATTTATCGATCCAATACGGTCCAAAATGAACCAATATTACATAAATATAAATAGCCCTTTTATTATTTTATTTTATTCGTATAATCATAATCAATCAGTAAAAATATATAAAATACAGAGAAAACCCTAATTTTTCATTACGTTCTTGAAAATCAAACCCTCGAACGAAGGCGTTATCGAACTCCGATTCGGGCGTGCCATAAATCAAATCGAAGCTCTCGAAAAGTACTTTCTGAATCAATCTTCAATTTCAGTGCAGGAATCAAGATTTTTTTCCTATTTATTTATTTTAATTCGAATTTAATTATGATTAAAATATGAAATTTTGATTTTGAAGTTGTTTGTGTGATTTGATGATTGATCATTTTGGTATATTATATGTTGAATTTGGAGTTCAATAACATATAGAAAATTGAGTTTAATTTTCGAATTTAAAAAATTAGGGTTTGTGTTGTTGAATAATTTCAATTGAAAACTAGGAGTTTCTTTGTTAGGGGGTTATTAGATGAAATTGATTACATGGTTGTGTAGATCGTGGAAAAATAAGTCGAATGATATATTGGACATTTACAGACGATTCCTAGAATAGCTTAATCGACTTCGCCAGAAAAAGGTTCGAGTTCGTCGCCGACGAAGTTTCAGACGGATTTTCCGATCAATCTATTCGTTGTTTGTTGATTCTAAATTATGGTATAAGTCCCTGGTATTACGTTCTATGATTCTAAACAGTTTGGTGTATTTCGGGGTTGCTGGCAATGGCGACTGCCGGCGTAGGTCGGGGACGACAGAAGGATTACAGAAAAGTCTCTAAACTTTTGCGAGATTTATGTTTTAGTCCCTGTAGTTTCAAAACTTTATAAAATTTAGATTTTTGTTTATAAAAATATCAAAAATCACAATTAAGTTTAAATATTTGCAGAAATGGCATTTTCCTTTTATAATATTTTCAAAAATTGATTTTTTTATTATTTTAATATTTTAAAAATTCATTATTTAATTTTAGAAAATTATTTTTAATTCCAAACTAAATTTAAATTATTAATTAATTAATTTTAGTTTGTAATTAATTATTTTATTAGTCAATTAATTTAAATATTAATTGATTAATTAATTTAATTAGTTATTATTTAATTTTAATAGATTATTTAATTTGATTTAATTATTTATTTTTATTTAAAATTCTGAAAACTAGTTTCAAGCTTTAAAATATTATTTTAAATTATTTTTAAGGCTCTATAATTATTATAAAATTATTTTAAAGTCGGATACGGGTGTTCAAACCCTATAATTTAATTATAAAATGATTCGTAGACCCATTTTAATTCTGAAAAATGTTCAAAAATTCGTGTTAAATAGACCGTTCGTCCATTTAATACGAAACGAACGCCTCTGGACTCAGAAAAATATTTTGCTTCTATTAAAAATGTTTTCGAGACCTAAATTCTTTTGTATCAAAAGGGCATTTGTTTTATGAATTATTCAGAGTCGGTTATTGATCAATAAAATACTCTTTTGACTCGATTTCAATTCTAAACGTATCAAGACCTATCTTTTGACTATTCAACTCATGTGCTACATGAATTATGTGACTATGTGTTATACGAAATATGGGATACGTGCCTTGTGTGTTTATGTGTTATGTGAATTATGAGTCCATGTGTTGATTAAACTTTATATGATTAAAGATGATCTTTATCTGTTATTATCTGGCGGGTAGACGATAAGGATAAATGTATAGACTAGAAAATTATATATTATTAGTTAATTGAATGGTATCTTTTATGATAGATACACATAGTGCGAGGCATTCAAAGCCAGACATAGATTATAAAAGTATAGCCTGATTACGTGTAGTAATGAAACAAGTGGATACAGAATAAAGATAAACCTGAAATGGTGAATGATAAGAAAGGTCAAGTAGCCTGTCAATGGAAATACAGATACATCAGGACTGAGTGATATCTTTGGTAATTTAGTGTGCAATTGACTTTGGATGAGATAAGGCTACCATAATATGTTTGTGCGTTTATAATGATACATTATTTTAGATTTTGGTTGGGTATCATTTGTGTGTGTCATCATGATTTAATTTTTCAATGTACTTGCTCTTAGTACCTATTTTATTATTCAAGATTTTATGAGCTTTGAGATCAACAAACTAAAGTTCAGTTTCAGGTAGAAAATTTCAAATCAGTTTTTATACTTTTAAGAGTGCAAGTACTAATTTGTTTATTTATTGTTTTTTCTTGAATGTACTATTTTGATTTTAGTACTTTTTGTTAGATTTTTCCCCATTTTCTATCTTCACTATAAAGATTTGTTCTTGATATGTAAATCAATATGAGGATTACATAATTTCTTTTATGACAATTGAACTTTCTTCTAGCGGACTTCAACCTGATTTTTCTACAGGAGGCTCCTCAGAGTGTGACTATGATGGACGACACCATCAACGATGAATAAGGTGAAGACATCGACCGTGGTGACACGTGTATGTATTGCTTGACTTATTATGCAATGTAGTTCATTGATTTTTGCATATTTTGGTTGCAATATTAGGAGACTTTTATGGCAAAAAGCAACCAATTTTTTTTATTTCGATTTATATTAAAATAACATAATCGAGTCAAATTAATAAGCTCAAAACAATGAACTAAGCCTGTCGAATTTAATATGCACCTTAAATAACAATAAATGTTTCCGTAATTAGATTACACACAAAATAGGTGCGCTTCTTTCCAACAAAATTTCATAATTTTTATATTAAACAGAAACCGCGTGCCCTTCGTTTTCAACAAAATAGGGTCATATTAAATTTAACAAAAACATGCACTCATCATTTTTAATGAAATATAGTCATATTTATAGAACAAATAGGGTCGTATTTAAATTACAACATAACTCAGTCATATTTGATTTATGACCAAAGACAGTCATGTTGATTTTTATGAGTGAAAAATTCATTTTTTTTGCTGAAAATTTAAATTTCAAATATACTAAATACGATCACATCGAAATAGAGCAGTAGTATTAAGCGTGTAATATTTATATCATCATATTTAGCCGCTCGTATTTTGCTAAATACAACGCTTTTTTAAAATGACAAGCTTCGAAAAAACTACTATTTTTGCGGTCGGTATTTAATTAAAACCAACCGTATTTGATCGGTACTAAAAACGAGCTATGTAGTCTAGTCTTTTTTTGTAGTGAATGAGAAAATAATGGTAACATGATATCTTGTTCAGTTTGATAATGTATATAATGAGTATTATTTATTTATCTGAGTTATGGTTTCTAGTTAAGAGTGGGGAACACATGATACTTGATATAACAAATCACACAAAAATACAAACATTTCTATTTACCATAACTCCATGCCATTTTTAAAAGAATCCTTATTATACAAAATAAATATAAAAAAATGATAATCACGCACGCACTAAATATTTCAATGATTAATAAAAGAATAGTTATTATACTAAATCTGGCCATGAACAAATTTAACATAGAACCAACAACCCCAGCTTGCTCAGATGGTAATGCTCACAAGGCCTTCTCCCTATTCTCCTTCTTCAATTCAGCGTCACTAAGTTCCTTTCAATATCTCTGAATTTCCTGGGGAGTTGGCTGATTTCCTCATCACAAAGTTTGCCTTCTTCAACATATCTTACTTCCCCTTTTCTTGTAGTCTTTCTTGAGATCCTCCGCCATGTATACGAATGTCTGGCTAAAAACGAGTTGTCCAAAACTCTTCATCTGTCTAAGATTGTGAGTCAACTCGAATTCATGAAGGGGTGTTTTTGGCACATGGAACTCGGTCTCTATGTAACCAGCAACCTTTCGACCTAGCCAGCAACCTTTTGACTTAGCCAGCAACCTTTTGACGGCTTGAAGGGTTCTTGTCATTCCAAGCCCACACAGCTGTCCTTATCATCTAACAACGTATAAATAATAAGCAAGCAAATTAAAATATTTCCAAAACTGGAGGTCAGATACACACAATCAGAAGGTCCCAAAAGTTCAAGAGGAATTGAACGCTCACCTTCATGATATTCTATATATTAGTATCCCATGTTTAAAAACAAGAGTGTTCACCATAACAATAATCATAAGGCATGTTATTTCTAATAGTATAACTCTAAGCACAACTATCTACATATAAGAATGTGAGAATCTTCCTGTTTTCCTTCTTTCTACTATAAATATTTTATATTCTAACTTAAATAAACTAAGAAGCATATAAAGATTTTACTGTAAAATTTATTTATAATTATTGAATAAAAAGTAATATTTGAAAAAGTATCCTATTCAAAAAAGGAATAAAATGCCACATATATGATTATAATAAAAAAATGTGTAGTGCTAGGCATACCAAATTAGATAAGAAAATTTGGTACAAATGACATGGTATTTGGCATTGTTGACTTGATAATTTCAAGTATTACTATGAGTGGAGTTAATGTAAATAAGGGTTTATTTGTAACAAATAACATATATCATTTGGATTCATTTTCTTACCTCTAGTATTATCCTAATAAATATTATTAATTTATAAATAAAAAATAAACAAGTAACAGTTTAGTACACTTGTTAATTAACTACCACACAAATAACATAATAATGAACTAATAATTTTAAAAAGGAGAATTTACAATAGATTTGATTGGTTGGCTTACCCTCCCTCTAAGATTGATTTCATGGAGCATTTTCTTGATTATTTCCTGCAAACAATAATAAATATGCATTGTTATGCAAATATTTTTGTTCAACCAAACTGGGTTCACCCTTTATCATTATTGTAATACTGCTTTTGACTAATTTGGAATTATTCAAAATTTACTAAAAGATCTAATCAAATTAAACAAATTAGCCATTAAAACACCTATAATATTCTTGTGATACATAATTACCAATGAAAAACAAAAAATGAAAGATCATTTGAGATATCACATTTATATATATGGCAGCCACCTTACATACCATATATGTTGCTGGAACAATTGCTTCCAAACAAGGTGTGCATCCATCATCTAAAATGAATTAGATTCATGTATCAAATTGATAAAATGGAATGGATTCTACTAGAGTTATATATAAGATGGAAGATGTAATTTTATTGAGAAAAAGGTAGAAGAAAACGATGAATGAAGCTAAAACATATATGTGGTAATACTTTTAGGCTCACCACTATATAGCCGAGTTCTGTTATATATTGTGAATATTAGACTTTCTAGAGAATTCTAGATTGTTCATTCTTAATGGGCCCTTACGAATTAAACAAGGTAAATTAAGGTAAAAAAGTTTAGGCACAAAATATCCAAATTAGTGAAATTATTGGGCCAAAATATCAAAAATTTCCAAATTAGGCCCAAAAACTCGGTTTATTTTGTAAGTTATAACTCAATTATGAAATTGTCAAAATCTTATTTATAGAAATAAAGGTGGACACAAAATTAAATAAAACAAAATATAATAAATGATTATATTTTTATTTTTTTGGCTTCAGTTTGAATCCTTTTTGTTTACCTATTTCAAATTAACAAACATTTTTTATTTAAAATTTTTATTTAGCTCGAAATTAGTACAAGGGGACAAATTTATTAAAAATCATTATGGCCTACAATAAACAAATAAATCACAGACTTTAAATCTGATACACATGTATATTTTATATTCGAATAATCTAAATTGAGTCTAGTAGATATTGTAAAATATATTAGAAATCAAAATAAAGAATAAATGGTTATAATAAATTGAATAGAAATTTTAAAGTAAATATGATATTCATCTTGTATCATTAATTTTTGGATTATATCAATTGGATAATAATTTAGAAATCATCAAAAAATTAAAAAATTATTTCGCTAGTTTCTTACGACAGTATGTAAAATTGTCAAAAACTAATTTATAGAACTTAAAAGAGGGTAACGAAGAAAATTAACGTTTAAAATCCAATAAATTGATTTTTTTATTGAAACTCCATTTTTTCTCTCTAAATTTTAACTTAGATTTTTTATATAATATAAAGTATTAAATATTTTACTAATAATACCTATTTATGCAAATATGTATTTAAAAAGTAAAAATAAAATTTCGTTATATAATGTATTGTACCTTCATAAGACAAAGAAATCTTTTGGTAACATAAAGTGTGATTCTCTTTATGCAAACTAATTTTCTAAAACTAAGTCAAATATATTATATGTGTTCAGATATGAGCAAATCTTCATAAGCCAAATTCTCAACACCTAGAGATTTTAGGAGAACCGGTTATCACAACTCGATTTAGAAGGACTCAGGTTAAAGTCCTCTCACCCTATATATTTAATCTATTGATATTGGTATTGGTTGTAATTGTTATTGTCAATTGTAGGGAAAAATAGAGTACAATTAAGGAGGAGTATTAAAGAGTATAAGATTTTGTTCATGCCTTTCTTCAACCACCTTAAAATTTTAGAAGGACTAGTTAACATTGTATGAGAGCTCAGGCTCGAGTGAGGAGGACACAGGTTCAACTCCCTACTACCCTCAATATTCTCAATAATTATTGAAAATATTGACATTTTACATTGGTGGGCCCAAATAAATGGAAGGAGATGGTAATTAAGAAATGTGTACTATGATGGGCCCATAAATGGGAAGAGATCCCCAACTACTAATTAACCGCATGCTAGGCTCAAAAAGGGATAACAAACCTCGTGATCCACTCTTCAAACCCGAATAAACGGGCTTTCGAGTGAGAGGTATGTTGAGATATGAGATATGATTGTGATAAGCCCAATTCCGAACACCTTGAGATTTCAGGACAACGGGTAACTTGACATGGCATCAGAGCTCAGCCAAAGTCTTCCCACCCACATATATTAAATTTAAATATTTATTATCAGCATTGATATTAAATTCAAGTCTTTCAATTGCTTTACACAGTGTCATGCCCGCACACAACATTCCATCATATATGGGTAAAAAAACTAGCTTTTCGGTACATGCCTTTATAACTATTGATGTGAGATATTACAAACACCTCTTTTTATTCGGTCGATATCCTAGTCGAACCTACAAACACACACATACGGAACCCGGGAACACCCTCTACACTTTTGACCGAATAGAGCTCTGACACCATTTATAACATTCAAGCCCACTACCAAATGCATACCAAGACCCTACAATCCAGCACAAGTTAGTACACATTAATTGATGACTTATTTATAAGTTACTGACTCATTTCTATAAAAAAATTAAATATTGACCATTACAATCAACATCATCACAAATAAACTAAAATTTAACTATGTTTGTCGGTTGCAATCACGTTAACAAAGATTAATAAGGAGAAAAATAAAGGGATGGGTGTCTCATCACGCAAACAAGAGGTATGTGACTACCAACAAGAGGTAAAGCCTTGGTATGTACAAAGTTAATATATTCTCATGTAATTAAGTTGTGTAGTCATGATATGTGTTACTAAATAGCTCATAAAGAGTGTTGACCTTCTATGAATAATCCATATTAAATTAGCAAAAAAATATTACAAAAGGTAAAATAGGTTGACCACTTGAATAAACGAATAATTACACATTAAGACTATATATTATTATTGATATTAATTTAAAGCATCAATTTAATTGGTATATAAATTAAATTGAAAAAAAGAATATTCTTGTTAAATCATATTGTGAATAATAAATTACTTATATGCATTTTGTTGGATACATGTTTAAAACACTCAAAGACGTTGCATACCAAGTCATGGTACACGACCCAGTTACAAAATCAGACAAATACATTTTATTTGGTTTGGATTAAACCAACATTTATATGCTTTTTCTTTATAATATTGTTGTACTGACTATTGCTAGTACTTTTCTTTATTTTTACTTTTAATCACCAATTTTTATTCTCATTTTCTAGAAAACTTCTCCATATTATGTACAACATACAAAAATCTGCAAGTTCTTGCTTTTTTCAACATTTATCATTTGGCATTTTTCAAGTGCTATTGATAAAGATTCACAAGAATCTGGTTATGGTGAGAAAAGAGTGCGAGAGTGTGTATGGCCTCTCGATATTCAAAATAATGATGAATGTGTTTGCAAGGACCTATATATATCTATAATGTTTGGTACATCTATAATGTTTGGTACTCCATCCTTAAATGGTAAAATCTGGGATAGAGACTGTAACTTTAATGGCAGTCGAGCTGTAATCGATAAGTTCAAAGATTCTCTCTCCAACTGGATTAAATATTATATATCCTATTTTAAATTTAAATAAAGATATTAATATTATGTGACTTTTTTTTAATTTATATAAAGATGTGAACTGCCCAAGCTTTAGGGTTAGGTAAGGCAAATGAGGAATAAAGATCTACCCACCAGAGATGGCGGAAAATACTCAATTTTTTCACATATAGAAGAGTAATAGCATTTAATTTTTTAACAAGGAACTAGTAAAAGTTGACATATAACCTTGAATATATATACGTACTATTCTTGTTTTCAAAGTATGTAAATTGAAGTTATGTTTTTATAATTAGAGCAAAGATTTATTTTATTATATTTCTTTTTATATTATATCCTTATATTTTGAGTCATGTAGGAACCAGCCTTGGAGTTGCGATAGTTGATGTCGAAACTGGAGGACATACCTAGGTTTGTCTATATAACTGGATAACTCGGTAGTAAGTAGCATCATCTAATAATTTTCAATATCTCCATATTATATTTGACATAGTAATGTATATGATAACAAATTTATCTAAAGTGAAGATCCTTATTTTTATATATTCTTTTTAACTTAGGGGAACAAATGACCCCTGAGTGATCATGTTAATGAAGTGTAAATATTGAACGGATGGATAGTGGATCTTGGTTATCAAACCCATAAAAATATGTGAAGGTGATTCTTCCGTTGAAAATAACATATAACTATTTACTTAAATATAGCCCAAAATAACAAGTCCTGAAACACGGCCAGACAAACATACATGTTCCCATGTGTGCACATTACATGCGTATTGTAACATCCGGGACGTAGGGTCTAATTATTTTTATCAATAAATGATTATTATGTGATTGTTATGGGAATTTTGGGTGAATTATCCGATGATTGATAATAATATTTTGATGTTTGTATATAATAAAATGTGAGTATGTTAATTTTAATATGTCCAGAATAAAATATAGATAATTAAGTTATTTTCTGGTAATTTTTGGAGTGTTATATGATTTTATAATGATTTATGAATTTATTAATTATTTTCTAAATAATTACGAAACTATTTTATAAAGCCGGGAATCGTCTTACTTCAACCGTTTTTACATTTTTACAACCCGAAACTCTTCTGAAAACTCCTTCCTAATCTAATCTGGTGTTTCTGGACATTTTCCGTGTTTTGACTTTTTCGATCTGGATTACGGTTTGACCCGTGTGTGGCCCGGCGCAAAATTTTCGATACGATAATCATTTTGATAAATCAAGAAAACCCGTATTCTCAAAAGACGGGATAATATTACATTATTTTCGTATAAAGTGTTTTATAAAAAGCCCGTTTTGGATAATTATCCAATATGGATATCAAATCGGATCGTTTTTACAGTTCCTTAACGGCTAAGTAACTAATTTATGGATCCAATACGATCCAAAACGAACCAATATTCCAAAAATATAAATAGCCCTTTTCTTATTTTACTTTATTCGTATAATCATAATCAATCAGTAAAAATATAGAAAATACAGAGAAAACCTAATTATTCGTTACGTTCTTGAAAATCAAACCCTCGAATGAAGGCGTTATCGAACTCCGATTCGGGCGTGCCATATATCAAATCGATGCTCTCGAAAAGTACTTTCTGAATCAATTATCAATTTTAGAGTTGTAATCAAGGTTATTTTCGTATTTATTTATTTTAATTCGATAAATTAGTACTTTCTGAATCAATTATCAATTTTGATTTTGAAGTTGTTTGTGTGATTTGATGATTGTATCTTGTAGAAAATTTTGTCCTGATCATTTTGGTATATTGTATGTTAAATTTGGAGTTCAATAACATATAGAAAATTTAGTTTAATTTATGAATTTCAGAAATTAGGGTTTATGTTCTTGAATAATTTCAACTAAAAATTAGGCGTTTTTTATTAGCGGTTATTAGATGAAATTGATTACATGGTTTTGTAGATCGTGGAAAAACAAGTCGAATGATATATTGGAAATTTACAGACGATTCCTGGAACAGCTTAATCGACTTCGCCGGAAAAAGGTTTGAGTTCGTCACCGGCGAAGTTTCAGACGGATTTTCCGATCAATCTATGCGTTGTTTGTTGATTCTAAATTATGGTATAAGTCCATGGTATTACGTTCTATGATTCTGCACAGTTTGGTGTGTTTCTGGGTTCGAATAAGGTTTTCCGGCGAGCTCGGGGTCGCCGCCAATGGCGACCGCCGGCGTAGGTCGGGGACGACAGCAGGATTATAGAAAAATCCTTGAACTTTTGCGAGATTTATGTTTTAGTCCCTGTAGTTTCAAAACTTTGTAAAATTTAGATTTCTGTTTTTAAAAATATCAAAAAATCAGAATTGTGTTTAAATAATTGTAGAAATGGCATTTTCTTTTTATAAAATTTTCAAAAATTGATTTTTATTATTTTAAAATTCCAAAAATTCATTATTAATTTCTGAAAATTATTTTTAATTCCAAACTAAATCTAAATTATTGAATTAATTAATTTTAGTTGGTAAATAATTATTTCATTAGTCAATTAATTTAAAAATTAATTGATTAATTAATTTAATTAGTTATTAATTATTTTAATTGATTATTTAATTTGATTTAATTATTTATATTGATTTAAAATTCTGAAAACTAGTTTCGAGCTATATAATATTATTTTAAATTATTTTAAAGGCTCGATAATTATTATAAAATTATTTTAAAGTCAGATTCGTGTGTTCAAACCCTATTATTTAATTATAAAATGATTCGGAGACCCATTTTAATTCTGAGAAATGTTCAAAAATTCATATTAAATAGACCGTTCGTCCGTTTAATACGAAATGCACGCCTCTGGACTCAGAAAAATATTTTGATTCTATTAAAAATATTTTCAAGACCTAAATTCTTTTGTATTAATGGGGCATTTATTTTATGAATCATTCTGAGTCAGTTATTGATCAATAAAATACTCTTTTTGACCCGATTTCAATTCTAAATGTATCGAGACCTATCTTTTGACGATTCAACTCATGTGCTACATGAATTATGTGACTATGTGTTATATGAAATATGTGATGCGTGCCTTGCCTATTTATGTTTTATGTGATTTATGAGTCCACGTGTCGATTAAACTTTATATGATTAAAGATGATCCTTATTTGTTATTATCGGGCGGGTAGCTGATAAGGATAAACGTATAGACTAGACAATTATATATTATTAGTTAATTGAATGGTATCTTTTATGATAGATACATATAGTGTAATACATTTAAAGCCAGACAGAGATTGTACAAGTAAAGCCTAATTACGTGTAGTAATGAAACAAGTGGATTCAGAATAGAGATAAACCTAAAATGGTGAATGATAAGAAAGGTCAAGTAGCCTGTCAATGGAAATACATATACATCAGGATGGAGTGATATGGTAGATAGTTAAAGATCAGAGGTTTATCAATTGAGGCAAGTATTCCTAACCTTTCTTCTAAAATACTGCAAATATTTCTTCGTTCCTATTCTAAGTTCAGAATAGTTAAATGTTTTAATTTTTGCTGCAATTACTCTTATTTATGCAAGTGCCTTCTGTTCTTGTTCCTTGATTATCGATTGATCTCTTAAGCAAATACCCATTCTTTCGGGTTATTTACGAACCCTGAATTGGTATATTTTGAAATCCAAATAATTTGACATCAAAATACTCCACGGACTGGATGGTTACGACGAGGGCCAGGAATAAACTGGACCTTAAGGGCCAGAGATGGGTGGTCCCTTGATTATTAGGCCATAGTTGCCTGGGTGCCCCATATATTGGTTTCGTCAATGCAGTTGGGTATAGATCCGCACTATATCCTGACTGATCAGCAGGTTATAGTGCATATGTTGGTTTCTACTGTCCAGTCTAATTTATTGTTGATCGCCATTAACGGCATTCCTTCTTGAATAGTTTCTGATACAAAATCAAACATAGATTTGATTCAAAGAGATGAATCAGTGAAACTTTCACTGTTCTTTTACAAAAAAGGTGATTTATGATTAAAGGCCAATAAGGGACGATGTTTTATTCGCACAACTGTTTTAAATAAATAAAGATGTTTTAAAATCATTCAAAAATCATTTCCAGAAGTTTCTTTGATCTAATACCTGGAAACCATTTATGATACTTGCTCGGCATTTTTGGCTCACTCTTGCTTTGTGAAATCCTATTTCTTTCAGTATCAAATGAGGGCAAAAGTGAATAGCTTTCAATAAACTACAAAAGTGAAGAGATTCCAGCTGAATGGGATTTGGAGGTGTCAGACTGATCAATACGAGGAAATTAGTAAAGAGGTAATGGAATTGTATTTTAGATATTGTAATTTTAGAAGGTTAGATTCTTGTTTCATACCATAACCTGTAATCGGTCTGGAATATTAAAGGGGTTATCTGTATATTTGTTTTAATATACCGATTTATATTATATAAAGTTGTTTAGTGACATCCAATCTTGACCCCGGATATGGGGGTGTTACAGTTGGCATCAGAGCCACAAGTTGTTGGTCCCTGAAATAAGAATATGTGGAAGTAAGATAGGATTGACATATTATATAAGGTAAGGAAGACCCTAAGTATACTCATTTTGAATTCAAGTTGAGTATGAGTTAAGATTAGCAGATCTGATATGGATTAGTAAAATAGGATATTATTAAGATAAGTGGAAGGCAAGTGTATTGACGATATAGATATATTGAGTTCCCAGATCCTATGATTGCGAAGAGTCGACAGCTCAACGGAGAATGGGTAAATCACCCTGCTTTTATGTGGTTTTAAAGATGGATATTAATTCACGTGAGAACTTTGTATAAGTAAAGAGAGATGAGTTTCAGGATAATCCAACTTAGAATTATGTAGTAGGACAAGTTTTAGACTGGAGGTAACGAGTTGACTGAAGCTGACGAAGAGCCAACGTCGCGAGTTTAAAGGAACCACTGTGGCGAAAATCTTCTTATCAATTTTCGGGCGCCGCGCAAGGAATGATATTTTTTTATTAGATATACTAAAGATTAACAAGAAGATATGCTTTTATTTGTGGTTAAAATGTTGAATTGCATTAACTGGATATAAATATGACTTCAAGGACGATGATGAAAATATCAAAGATAGTACCAGATGTCAGCACTGGAGTTAGAGTTACAAATAAAATGGTATGCAACGGTAAATTAAGTTTTTGTCGACTAATGAAGCCGAAATGAACCCAATAAGGGATACGATATACTGAAGTGGATAGACCCTTATGTGGTTATTTCTAAAATTAGATACCTTGTTCTGGTTGAGGAGAACAACAACCAACTCATATAGTAAGGACGATCAAATGTTCGATTTTCATAATTCTAAAATAAGTTTTCAAAAAAGACTTTCTTAACAGAATTTCTAAAAGATCTTTAAACAAAATATATTTTAAAATTTTTGTTGTCAAATTACTACTTGATTTCTTGTTGCTATAAGTATTAGATTACCTGGAAAAATATTTGATCAACTCAGTATTGTTAATTCTAAGGGCCAAGTAGAGCCGCTAATACGGAGAGGTTTAAAATTTCCTCGGAAGGAGAGTGCAAACCTGGGTTAATAATATCAACAATCAAATCAACGTGCGGAAATGTTATTTATTCAATTTATGGAATCATTAAAGTTTAAAATGGGTTCGTTGACCCAAAAGAAGCTCAAGGATGATTGAAGAAAATGAAAGAATCTTTCAGACAATTGAGAAAGAATAATATTTCTATCGATGGAGTCGAGGCATTGCAGGATTAATGATTATGCTACGTGGCATAGAAGAAATTAAAAATTATGATTATAAATTCCGTCAGAACGCGATTATGGTCAAATTATTAAAGTATCGAATATGGAAGTATGATGCTAAAAATACCAGATTTACATGGCAGGGATGAAGCAAGAAGTAATGACGGGAAATCCAACGAGAAGACAATTATGCTCAGATTGTTAAAACATTAAAGGTATTTCCAGAAGACATTCTGAATCTATCATCATATATGGATCTAAGATCTGTTACTCGAACGAGCCCTGAAATCATGCATAAGCGAAATGTAGATGGCAACCAACGATGTCATTCTTTTCTATGACTGCGTTTACTCTTCTCGATTCTTGAATATGTGTGAGCTTCTCTCAGTGATATATGAGATAAGAAGGAAAGAAAATTTGTTGTATCCCTTTTAAATTATTTCTTTATGATCAAGACAAACAGTGTTATGATGTGACGCTTTGTCGAAATGACGAAGAGTCTGGTGGGATGCCACCTAATCATGTGATGTATGCCATATAGTATGAAAGACTGGCCATCTTGATTACAAATATGGTTGTCTCATTCCTATCTAAATCATCATTCATTCTTTCCTCTTCAGTTATGACTTATTGATTTATGGATCTTTCTGATTGTTTCCTTGTACTCTTACTCTTTACAGAAGATTTTCAATCAGAATCATATACACAAATTCTCTTCTTGTGTAAAGTCCACTCTTTGAGCTTTTTAAAAGAAGTGAAATGACCTCATGTAGCAGATGAAATTACATGCTGAGTACGAATAATTACACGCCAATAAATGGTGGACATTTTCAGGCAAAGAAGAATCACTATGCCACTAACGCGGTTATCACGATGACATCAAATCAGAAGCAGAAATCTATATAAATGATATGTTTCAAGTCTGAGATTTTGGCATGAATTGAAGTAATCTACGAACCATATTAGATGAATTAACTAGAAAAATAAGAAAGTGAAGTTGTGTACATCAGACGAGGTGAATGATTGACGAGACAATAGAAGTAGATGAAAGAATTCTCAATAATGACTAAGACAAGCGATTAATACGTGAGAAGATGAAGCACACTCCAATCATATGGGAGATAATTATCCTGAAGATTCAAGATCGAAGAAATTCTAGTTACAAATAAATTTTGAGCGTGTTCTTTAAGGAATTATTAGGTGGTTCAACTCAAGTAAGTGAGTTATGGTAAATTTGACGCCCATAATTGAACCAGCGATTAAAGTTCCGAATAGGAAAATATAAACAGAGATAAAGAAATGGTGATCCAACTGCATCAAATCTTTTAAGAAATAATGCTTTAGAACCAAATGAGTTTTCATAGAATATGAAAGTGTGGATTGAGACCATGTGTTGGTCATCTGAAATTAGACAAGTTAACTAAGGAGTAGAAGCATATATTCTCAAGGGTAGAGGATTTGTTTGATCGGTTGAAAGATGCAGTATAGGTTCTTAAAAGTATCCATATACAAGTATGATCCATGGAAAAATAAGATTAAAAGATATCTTTAGAACAGGTTTATGAACATGTATAAGTGAAATGAATTATTAATTAAAGAGCTTAATAATGAACTAGAAGAATCCTGGAATAAAGTTTTTGAGAAACAGCAGAACAATTTTTTATATTCATTAGTGGGGTTTCGAGATATTTTGAAGGAATAAATGAAAGACATGGTTATGTCCCTAATTTGATAAAAAGATGTATGCTATGTTAGTCAATAGTATATGTAGATATCAGTATGATATTTTCTGAAGTATGGTGAAAGGATGAGTCCATGATGGTGGATTGATTTGGTTGGTTGATTGTTTGGTTGATTGTTGGTGTCGGCTTGAGTCCGACTGGTAGTCCATAATATAGAGGAGATGCTGCCCAAATTTTATAAAAATACCCTACTTTTAAAGGCAAAAGTATATTTTCGTGCGTTATTATATTCATGTTGATACTCCAAATGATTGCAATCTCGGTTCCTGAAAGAAGTGGTTGTAGCCAAATTAACTTTATATAATTGGTCTTCGATTTCATTTAGCTAGTCATCACTTGGTTCGATTGATCAATTAAAAGAGTTAATTGGGTAATTTTACCAACTTATGATCAGTTAGATGGAAATCGATTCCAATTAGATTAAGTCAAATTCTGATGTGATTTTCATATCCAAAGTCAAAGCAATGAGAAATTTGGAGGAAGTAAGGATACCAGTAAAATTCAGAAGTTTAGCGGAATTAGCGCAATATTACTGCAAGTGTGCGAGGTTTTAATTGGATAAATATGCCTTTACAATAGATAAGATAATTAAAACATTATTTACACATGCGAGTGAGAAGAATGTTTTCAAGAACACAAGGGTCAAGATAAGAACCAAGAGAAGGAAGGAAGAGAATGAAGAAGAGAGATTGAATAAAGAAGAAATTAGGAACTACGCTAATATGGATGTTGTAAATGATTTAAGAAATTTTATCTTCTGCAATAAAGTGTTAGTAAAGGATTTGCAGGTATATCAATATAGAATGACAAAATATAAGAATAATTCCAAAATATCGGAGAACTTGTGAATACAAGTATTTGATGTATGGTATAAGCTGACAATGTTGGCATGTGAACTAAAAAATGAGATGTCTTGATTATACAGGAAAGATGATGTATAATGGGCATTGACCTCAATAATTTAAAACATATCTTTAATACGAATAAGCCAGAGATGTAACAGAGAATAGTTGGAGTGGATTAAAATGAAAGTTGTGTGATTAGTGATGGTGTTAGTAAGGTGAAGAAAGTAGCTCACAATGGATTTTGATAAGAATTCAAATATTTGTAGAAAGCTTTCATTCCAGTGTTAATCACATAATGGTTTACCTAATGATAACCCAAATCAGTACAATTAGAAAGAAGGAATCGCTTATGTTAAGAAGAGATAATGAGTCATGAGAATGGAGAACTTGGCTAGAAAGGAAAGTGGAATTAAAAGGATGATAAATAAATTTTATAAGATTGTCCAGGATATAAGAAAGTTATGAACGTCACGATACCAAAGCTACTATACGGCGTGGAGTGAGATGCCTATATTTGGAGATAGGAAATTCATTCGAAAACTGTGATTGAATATGGAAATTTAAACAAAGGTATGAATTGACATGGCATAAGAATGGAAATAGAAGGGCGTGTAAGTAAATACCATATTTATTGAAGAATCAAAGCCAGCATCAGAAGGTGAACCTATTACCGTAACCTTTTAAAAAATGAATATAGCTCATTAAGGAGCGATATCGAGAATCACTTGAAAACCAAAAATGAAGCAAGCGGTATTGAAATTATTAAGGTTAAGTTAACTAAACCCGACCATTCTCTTTTTAATGAATACGTTACCTGAGGAATAAGTTGATATTGCTACAAGAAGATTGTGCTGCGCTATCAGATTCAAGTATGGATTGGAATGGATTGATATTATTACTTAATCTAATAATTTTGGACAGAAATAAATTGAATAATTGAATGAAACATTTGTTAATTGAGATAGGGAATTCATCCTAGGAATACGATTAAGTACCGAGGGCTAAAAGAAATATCTAGCGACCAGACATGAAGAGTAAATGGGGGAAAAACATCAGTTGAATCATTATTGATTAGTTATCCCAAACCTGGTCATTCTCTTTTATTAATGAACAGCTTGTCCAATAAGTGGGTTAGTTGTTGCTTGAAGAAATGGTGATACGTCATCAGATCGAGGAATTGATTGTAAATGATCAATAATATTTGATTGGAAATGTGATAGAAATATTTAGAATACGATGAATTATGTCGAACCAGAATAGTATATACCACTCCTAGATGAACAAATATTAAGTAATATAGAACTAAATGAGGCAAATTTGGCTAAACATTGTTGACTTAAGGGACTCACGTTATTCTAAGAATATGATACAGGACATAGATGTGAAAGAAGATTTTCTGATAATGTGACATAAAGAAAAGAATAAATGTTATATGTGACTACACGTCAAGGGAGAGCATGGCAGTTAGTTTTGTATAAGAACTCCTTGGAACAAAAATAAATGATAATATGGGTTGGAATATACAGGTGATGCCTCCAGGTTAGTAAAATATCTCTACTCGATTGTGATTGAAGGGAAGTAAAGTATGATAATTTGTTTGTGCGTCAATCATATCCCCTCGGGATTTTCTCATTAATTCTTAATTCTGAAGTAATTTTGAGAACATTAGAAATTAAATATACAGAGTTTCGATATACCATTCGTAGATGGACAAGAAGATTAAGAGAACGATGAAAGAACCTTGAATGGAATTGGAAGCGATTACGAACTAGGTTGATTGAACAAAGATACATGTGGGAATGAAATTCAACAATCAATAACTATTAGAAACATTTATAAGCACGAATTACTAGAATTAGAAAGAAAAAAAATTTATATGCGTTATGTTGGTCCTTTTGGAACAGTAAAATAGGCAGAATAAGTGTAAGTGAGTTGGCTTCACCGCCACATGTATAGCAGGATAATAGGGTGTTTATATATGTATATTCAAGAAGGGTAATCTAGCTCCATTATATATAAAATGGAGGCTTGAGTTGAGTTATATGAGCAACTAATAGAATATGATGTCAGCGAGAAGCTGTTAAATAATGAGTGATATTGCGAGTAAAAGTTTATGAAAAGTTGTAAGGTTGAGTGATCAACCTGAGGAAGTGGAAGTGAAATACTTGAATGTATCATTATCTGATCCTTAGTATGATTCTGAGGAGAGAATCCTTTTGAGGGGGGAAGGATGTAACATCCGGGACATAGGGTTTAATTATTTTTATCAATAAATGATTATTATGTGATTATTATGTGAATTTTTGGTGAATTATCCGATGGTTGATAATAATATTTCGATGTTTATATATAATAAAATGTGAGTATGTTAATTTAATTACGTCGAGAATAAAATATAGATAACTATGGTATTTTTCTGGTAATTTTTGGAGTGTTATATGATTTTATAAAGATTTATGAATTTATTAATTATTTTCAAAATAATTACAAAATTATTTTATAAAGCCGGGAATCATCCTTCAACCGTTTTTACGTTTTTACAACCCGGAACTCTTCCAAAAACTTCTTCATAACCTAATCTCATAATTCCGGATATTTTCCGTATTTTTTACTTTTTCGATTCGGATTACGGTTTTACCCGTGCGCGGCCCGACACAAAATTTTCGATACGATAATTATTTCGATAAATCAACAAAACCCGTATTCTCAAAAGATGGGATAATATTACATTGTTTTCGTATAAAGTGTTTTATAAATAGTCCAGTTTGGATAATTATCCAATACGGGTATCAAATCGGATCATTTTTGAAGTTACTTAGCGGCTAAGTAAATAATTTATCGATCCAATACGATCCAAAATGAACCAATATTACATAAATATAAATAGCCCTTTTATTATTTTATTTTATTCGTATAATCATAATCAATCAGTAAAAATATATAAAATACAGAGAAAACCCTAATTTTTCATTACGTTCTTGAAAATCAAACCCTCGAACGAAGGCGTTATCGAACTCCGATTCGGGCGTGCCATAAATCAAATCGAAGCTCTCGAAAAGTACTTTCTGAATCAATCTTCAATTTCAGTGCAGGAATCAAGATTATTTTCCTATTTATTTATTTTAATTCGAATTTAATTATGATTAAAATATGAAATTTTGATTTTGAAGTTGTTTGTGTGATTTGATGATTGATCATTTTGGTATATTATATGTTGAATTTGGAGTTCAATAACATATAGAAAATTGAGTTTAATTTTCGAATTTAAAAAATTAGGGTTTGTGTTGTTGAATAATTTCAATTGAAAACTAGGAGTTTCTTTGTTAGGGGTTATTAGATGAAATTGATTACATGGTTGTGTAGATCGTGGAAAAACAAGTCGAATGATATATTGGACATTTACAGACGATTCCTAGAATAGCTTAATCGACTTCGCCAGAAAAAGGTTCGAGTTCGTCGCCGACGAAGTTTCAGACGGATTTTCCGATCAATCTATTCGTTGTTTGTTGATTCTAAATTATGGTATAAGTCCCTGGTATTACGTTCTATGATTCTAAACAGTTTGGTGTATTTCGGGGTTGCTGGCAATGGCGACTGCCGGCGTAGGTCGGGGACGACAGAAGGATTACAGAAAAGTCTCTAAACTTTTCCGAGATTTATGTTTTAGTCCCTGTAGTTTCAAAACTTTATAAAATTTAGATTTTTGTTTATAAAAATATCAAAAATCACAATTAAGTTTAAATATTTGCAGAAATGGCATTTTCCTTTTATAATATTTTCAAAAATTGATTTTTTTATTATTTTAATATTTTAAAAATTCATTATTTAATTTTAGAAAATTATTTTTAATTCCAAACTAAATTTAAATTATTTAATTAATTAATTTTAGTTTGTAATTAATTATTTTATTAGTCAATTAATTTAAATATTAATTGATTAATTAATTTAATTAGTTATTATTTAATTTTAATAGATTATTTAATTTGATTTAATTATTTATTTTTATTTAAAAATTCTGAAAACTAGTTTCAAGCTTTAAAATATTATTTTAAATTATTTTTAAGGCTCTATAATTATTATAAAATTATTTTAAAGTCGGATACGGGTGTTCAAACCCTATAATTTAATTATAAAATGATTCGTAGACCCATTTTAATTCTGAAAAATGTTCAAAAATTCGTGTTAAATAGACCGTTCGTCCATTTAATACGAAACGAACGCCTCTGGACTCAGAAAAATATTTTGCTTCTATTAAAAATGTTTTCGAGACCTAAATTCTTTTGTATCAAAAGGGCATTTGTTTTATGAATCATTCAGAGTCGGTTATTGATCAATAAAATACTCTTTTTGACTCGATTTCAATTCTAAACGTATCGAGACCTATCTTTTGACTATTCAACTCATGTGCTACATGAATTATGTGACTATGTGTTATACGAAATATGGGATACGTGCCTTGTGTGTTTATGTGTTATGTGAATTATGAGTCCATGTGTTGATTAAACTTTATATGATTAAAGATGATCTTTATCTGTTATTATCGGGCGGGTAGACGATAAGGATAAATGTATAGACTAGAAAATTATATATTATTAGTTAATTGAATGGTATCTTTTATGATAGATACACATAGTGCGAGGCATTCAAAGCCAGACATAGATTGTAAAAGTATAGCCTGATTACGTGTAGTAATGAAACAAGTGGATACAGAATAAAGATAAACCTGAAATGGTGAATGATAAGAAAGGTCAAGTAGCCTGTCAATGGAAATACAGATACATCAGGACTGAGTGATATCTTTGGTAATTTAGTGTGCAATTGACTTTGGATGAGATAAGGCTACCATAATATGTTTGGGCGTTTATAATGATACATTATTTTAGATTTTGGTTGGGTATCATTTGTGTGTGTCATCATGATTTAATTTTTCAATGTACTTGCTCTTAGTACCTATTTTATTATTCAAGATTTTATGAGCTTTGAGATCAACAAACTAAAGTTCAGTTTCAGGTAGAAAATTTCAAATCAGTTTTTATACTTTTAAGAGTGCAAGTACTAATTTGTTTATTTATTGTTTTTTCTTGAATGTACTATTTTGATTTTAGTACTTTTTGTTAGATTTTTCCCCATTTTCTATCTTCACTATAAAGATTTGTTCTTGATATGTAAATCAATATGAGGATTACATAATTTCTTTTATGACAATTGAACTTTCTTCTAGCGGACTTCAACCTGATTTTTCTACAGGAGGCACCTCAGACTGTGACTATGATGGACGACACCATCAACGATGAATAAGGTGAAGACATCGACCGTGGTGACACGTGTATGTATTGCTTGACTTATTATGCAATGTAGTTCATTGATTTTTGCATATTTTGGTTGCAATATTAGGAGACTTTTATGGCAAAAAGCAACCAATTTTTTTTATTTCGATTTATATTAAAATAACATAATCGAGTCAAATTAATAAGCTCAAAACAATGAACTAAGCGTGTCGAATTTAATATGCACCTTAAATAACAATAAATGTTTCCGTAATTAGATTACACACAAAATAGGTGCGCTTCTTTCCAACAAAATTTCATAATTTTTATATTAAACAGAAACCGCGTGCCCTTCGTTTTCAACAAAATAGGGTCATATTAAATTTAACAAAAACATGCACTCATCATTTTTAATGAAATATAGTCATATTTATAGAACAAAATAGGGTCGTATTTAAATTACAACATAACTCAGTCATATTTGATTTATGACCAAAGACAGTCATGTTGATTTTTATGAGTGAAAAATTCAATTTTTTTGCTGAAAATTTAAATTTCAAATATACTAAATACGATCACATCGAAATAGAGCAGTAGTATTAAGCGTGTAATATTTATATCATCATATTTAGCCGCTCGTATTTTGCTAAATACAACGCTTTTTTTAAAATGACAAGCTTCGAAAAAACTACTATTTTTGCGGTCGTATTTAATTAAAACCAACCGTATTTGATCGGTACTAAAAACGAGCTATGTAGTCTAGTCTTTTTTTGTAGTGAATGAGAAAATAATGGTAACATGATATCTTGTTCAGTTTGATAATGTATATAATGAGTATTATTTATTTATCTGAGTTATGGTTTCTAGTTAAGAGTGGGGAACACATGATACTTGATATAACAAATCACACAAAAATACAAACATTTCTATTTACCATAACTCCATGCCATTTTTAAAAGAATCCTTATTATACAAAATAAATATAAAAAAATGATAATCACGCACGCACTAAATATTTCAATGATTAATAAAAGAATAGTTATTATACTAAATCTGGCCATGAACAAATTTAACATAGAACCAACAACCCCAGCTTGCTCAGATGGTAATGCTCACAAGGCCTTCTCCCTATTCTCCTTCTTCAATTCAGCGTCACTAAGTTCCTTTTCAATATCTCTGAATTTCCTGGGGAGTTGGCTGATTTCCTCATCACAAAGTTTGCCTTCTTCAACATATCTTACTTCCCCTTTTCTTGTAGTCTTTCTTGAGATCCTCCACCATGTATACGAATGTCTGGCTAAAACGAGTTGTCCAAAACTCTTCATCTGTCTAAGATTGTGAGTCAACTCGAATTCATGAAGGGGTGTTTTTGGCACATGGAACTCGGTCTCTATGTAACCAGCAACCTTTCGACCTAGCCAGCAACCTTTTGACTTAGCCAGCAACCTTTTGACGGCTTGAAGGGTTCTTGTCATTCCAAGCCCACACAGCTGTCCTTATCATCTAACAACGTATAAATAATAAGCAAGCAAATTAAAATATTTCCAAAACTGGAGGTCAGATACACACAATCAGAAGGTCCCAAAAGTTCAAGAGGAATTGAACGCTCACCTTCATGATATTCTATATATTAGTATCCATGTTTAAAAACAAGAGTGTTCACCATAACAATAATCATAAGGCATGTTATTTCTAATAGTATAACTCTAAGCACAACTATCTACATATAAGAATGTGAGAATCTTCCTGTTTTCCTTCTTTCTACTATAAATATTTTATATCCTAACTTAAATAAACTAAGAAGCATATAAAGATTTTACTTAAAATTTATTTATAATTATTGAATAAAAAGTAATATTTGAAAAAGTATCCTATTCAAAAAAGGAATAAAATGCCACATATATGATTATAATAAAAAAATGTGTAGTGCTAGGCATACCAAATTAGATAAGAAAATTTGGTACAAATGACATGGTATTTGGCATTGTTGACTTGATAATTTCAAGTATTACTATGAGTGGAGTTAATGTAAATAAGGGTTTATTTGTAACAAATAACATATATCATTTGGATTCATTTTCTTACCTCTAGTATTATCCTAATAAAATATTATTAATTTATAAATAAAAAATAAACAAGTAACAGTTTAGTACACTTGTTAATTAACTACCACACAAATAACATAAATAATGAACTAATAATTTTAAAAAGGAGAATTTACAATAGATTTGATTGGTTGGCTTACCTCCCTCTAAGATTGATTTCATGGAGCATTTTCTTGATTATTTCCTGCAAACAATAATAAATATGCATTGTTATGCAAATATTTTTGTTCAACCAAACTGGGTTCACCCTTTATCATTATTGTAATACTGCTTTTGACTAATTTGGAATTATTCAAAATTTACTAAAAGATCTAATCAAATTAAACAAATTAGCCATTAAAACACCTATAATATTCTTGTGATACATAATTACCAATGAAAAACAAAAAATGAAAGATCATTTGAGATATCACATTTATATATATGGCAGCCACCTTACATACCATATATGTTGCTGGAACAATTGCTTCCAAACAAGGTGTGCATCCATCATCTAAAATGAATTAGATTCATGTATCAAATTGATAAAATGGAATGGATTCTACTAGAGTTATATATAAGATGGAAGATGTAATTTTATTGAGAAAAAGCTAGAAGAAAACGATGAATGAAGCTAAAACATATATGTGGTAATACTTTTAGGCTCACCACTATATAGCCGAGTTCTGTTATATATTGTGAATATTAGACTTTCTAGAGAATTCTAGATTGTTCATTCTTAATGGGCCCTTACAAATTAAACAAGGTAAATTAAGGTAAAAAAGTTTAGGCACAAAATATCCAAATTAGTGAAATTATTGGGCCAAAATATCAAAAATTTCCAAATTAGGCCCAAAAACTCGGTTTATTTTGTAAGTTATAACTCAATTATGAAATTGTCAAAATCTTATTTATAGAAATAAAGGTGGACACAAAATTAAATAAAACAAAATATAATAAATGATTATATTTTTATTTTTTTGGCTTGAGTTTGAATCCTTTTTGTTTACCTATTTCAAATTAACAAACATTTTTTATTTAAAATTTTTATTTAGCTCAAAATTAGTACAAGGGGACAAATTTATTTAAAATCATTATGGCCTACAATAAACAAATAAATCACAGACTTTAAATCTGATACACATGTATATTTTATATTCGAATAATCTAAATTGAGTCTAGTAGATATTGTAAAATATATTAGAAATCAAAATAAAGAATAAATGGTTATAATAAATTGAATAGAAATTTTAAAGTAAATATGATATTCATCTTGTATCATTAATTTTTGGATTATATCAATTGGATAATAATTTAGAAATCATCAAAAAATTAAAAAATTATTTCGCTAGTTTCTTATGACAGTATGTAAAATTGTCAAAAACTAATTTATAGAACTTAAAAGAGGGTAACGAAGAAAATTAACGTTTAAAATCCAATAAATTGATTTTTTTATTGAAACTCCATTTTTTCTCTCTAAATTTTAACTTAGATTTTTTATATAATATAAAGTATTAAATATTTTACTAATAATACCTATTTATGCAAATATGTATTTAAAAAGTAAAAATAAAATTTCGTTATATAATGTATTGTACCTTCATAAGACAAAGAAATCTTTTGGTAACATAAAGTGTGATTCTCTTTATGCAAACTAATTTTCTAAAACTAAGTCAAATATATTATATGTGTTCAGATATGAGCAAATCTTCATAAGCCAAATTCTCAACACCTAGAGATTTTAGGAGAACCGGTTATCACAACTCGATTTAGAAGGACTCAGGTTAAAGTCCTCTCACCCTATATATTTAATCTATTGATATTGGTATTGGTTGTAATTGTTATTGTCAATGGTAGGGAAAAATAGAGTACAATTAAGGAGGAGTATTAAAGAGTATAAGATTTTGTTCATGCCTTTCTTCAACCACCTTAAAATTTTAGAAGGACTAGTTAACATTGTATGAGAGCTCAGGCTCGAGTGAGGAGGACACAGGTTCAACTCCCTACTACCCTCGATATTCTCAATAATTATTGAAAATATTGACATTTTACATTGGTGGGCCCAAATAAATGGAAGGAGATGGTAATTAAGAAATGTGTACTATGATGGGCCCATAAATGGGAAGAGATCCCCAACTACTAATTAACCGCATGCTAGGCTCAAAAAGGGATAACAAACCTCGTGATCCACTCTTCAAACCCGAATAAACGGGCTTTCGAGTGAGAGGTATGTTGAGATATGAGATATGATTGTGATAAGCCCAATTCCGAACACCTTGAGATTTCAGGACAACGGGTAACTTGACATGGCATCAGAGCTCAGCCAAAGTCTTCCCACCCACATATATTAAATTTAAATATTTATTATCAGCATTGATATTAAATTCAAGTCTTTCAATTGCTTTACACAGTGTCATGCCCGCACACAACATTCCATCATATATGGGTAAAAAAACTAGCTTTTCGGTACATGCTTTTATAACTATTGATGTGAGATATTACAAACACCTCTTTTTATTCGGTCGATATCCTAGTCGAACCTACAAACACACACATACGGAACCCGGGAACACCCTCTACACTTTTGACCGAATAGAGCTCTGACACAATTTATAACATTCAAGCCCACTACCAAATGCATACCAAGACCCTACAATCCAGCACAAGTTAGTACACATTAATTGATGACTTATTTATAAGTTACTGACTCATTTCTATAAAAAAATTAAATATTGACCATTACAATCAACATCATCACAAATAAACTAAAATTTAACTATGTTTGTCGGTTGCAATCACGTTAACAAAGATTAATAAGGAGAAAAATAAAGGGATGGGTGTCTCATCACGCAAACAAGAGGTATGTGACTACCAACAAGAGGTAAAGCCTTGGTATGTACAAAGTTAATATATTCTCATGTAATTAAGTTGTGTAGTCATGATATGTGTTACTAAATAGCTCATAAAGAGTGTTGACCTTCTATGAATAATCCATATTAAATTAGCAAAAAAATATTACAAAAGGTAAAATAGGTTGACCACTTGAATAAACGAATAATTACACATTAAGACTATATATTATTATTGATATTAATTTAAAGCATCAATTTAATTGGTATATAAATTAAATTGAAAAAAAGAATATTCTTGTTAAATCATATTGTGAATAATAAATTACTTATATGCATTTTGTTGGATACATGTTTAAAACACTCAAAGACGTTGCATACCAAGTCATGGTACACGACCCAGTTACAAAATCAGACAAATACATTTTATTTGGTTTGGATTAAACCAACATTTATATGCTTTTTCTTTATAATATTGTTGTACTGACTATTGCTAGTACTTTTCTTTATTTTTACTTTTAATCACCAATTTTCATTCTCATTTGCTAGAAAACTTCTCCATATTATGTACAACATACAAAAATCTGCAAGTTCTTGCTTTTTTCAACATTTATCATTTGGCATTTTTCAAGTGATATTGATAAAGATTCACAAGAATCTGGTTATGGTGAGAAAAGAGTGCGAGAGTGTGTATGGCCTCTCGATATTCAAAATAATGATGAATGTGTTTGCAAGGACCTATATATATCTATAATGTTTGGTACATCTATAATGTTTGGTACTCCATCCTTAAATGGTAAAATCTGGGATAGAGACTGTAACTTTAATGGCAGTCGAGCTGTAATCGATAAGTTCAAAGATTCTGTCTCCAACTGGATTAAATATTATATATCCTATTTTAAATTTAAATAAAGATATTAATATTATGTGACTTTTTTTTAATTTATATAAAGATGTGAACTGCCCAAGCTTTAGGGTTAGGTAAGGCCAATGAGGAATAAAGATCTACCCACCAGAGATGGCGGAAAATACTCAATTTTTTCACATATAGAAGAGTAGTAGCATTTAATTTTTTAACAAGGAACTAGTAAAAGTTGACATATAACCTTGAATATATATACGTACTATTCTTATTTTCAAAGTATGTAAATTGAAGTTATGTTTTTATAATTAGAGCAAAGATTTATTTTATTATATTTCTTTTTATATTATATCCTTATATTTTGAGTCATGTAGGAACCAGCCTTGGAGTTGCGATAGTTGATGTCGAAACTGGAGGACATACCTAGGTTTGTCTATATAACTGGATAACTCGGTAGTAAGTAGCATCATCTAATAATTTTCAATATCTCCATATTATATTTGACATAGTAATGTATATGATAACAAATTTATCTAAAGTGAAGATCCTTATTTTTATATATTCTTTTTAACTTAGGGGAACAAATGACCCCTGAGTGATCATGTTAATGAAGTGTAAATATTGAACGGATGGATAGTGGATCTTGGTTATCAAACCCATAAAAATATGTGAAGGTGATTCTTCCGTTGAAAATAACATATAACTATTTACTTAAATATAGCCCAAAATAACAAGTCCTGAAACACGGCCAGACAAACATACATGTTCCCGTGTGTGCACATTACATGCGTATTGTAACATCCGGGACGTAGGGTCTAATTATTTTTATCAATAAATGATTATTATGTGATTGTTATGGGAATTTTGGGTGAATTATCCGATGATTGATAATAATATTTTGATGTTTGTATATAATAAAATGTGAGTATGTTAATTTTAATATGTCCAGAATAAAATATAGATAATTAAGTAATTTTCTGGTAATTTTTGGAGTGTTATATGATTTTATAATGATTTATGAATTTATTAATTATTTTCTAAATAATTACGAAACTATTTTATAAAGCCGGGAATCGTCTTACTTCAACCGTTTTTACATTTTTACAACCCGAAACTCTTCTGAAAACTCCTTCCTAATCTAATCTGGTGTTTCTGGACATTTTCCGTGTTTTGACTTTTTCGATCCGGATTACGGTTTGACCCGTGTGTGGCCCGGCGCAAAATTTCGATACGATAATCATTTTGATAAATCAAGAAAACCCGTATTCTCAAAAGACGGGATAATATTACATTATTTTCGTATAAAGTGTTTTATAAAAAGCCCGTTTTGGATAATTATCCAATATGGATATCAAATCGGATCGTTTTTACAGTTCCTTAACGGCTAAGTAACTAATTTATGGATCCAATACGATCCAAAACGAACCAATATTCCAAAAATATAAATAGCCCTTTTCTTATTTTACTTTATTCGTATAATCATAATCAATCAGTAAAAATATAGAAAATACAGAGAAAACCTAATTATTCGTTACGTTCTTGAAAATCAAACCCTCGAATGAAGGCGTTATCGAACTCCGATTCGGGCGTGCCATATATCAAATCGATGCTCTCGAAAAGTACTTTCTGAATCAATTATCAATTTTAGAGTTGTAATCAAGGTTATTTTCGTATTTATTTATTTTAATTCGATAAATTAGTACTTTCTGAATCAATTATCAATTTTGATTTTGAAGTTGTTTGTGTGATTTGATGATTGTATCTTGTAGAAAATTTTGTCCTCATCATTTTGGTATATTGTATGTTAAATTTGGAGTTCAATAACATATAGAAAATTTAGTTTAATTTATGAATTTCAGAAATTAGGGTTTATGTTCTTGAATAATTTCAATTAAAAATTAGGCGTTTTTTTATTAGCGGTTATTAGATGAAATTGATTACATGGTTTTGTAGATCGTGGAAAAACAAGTCGAATGATATATTGGAAATTTACAGACGATTCCTGGAACAGCTTAATCGACTTCGTCGGAAAAAGGTTTGAGTTCGTCGCCGGCGAAGTTTCAGACGGATTTTCCGATCAATCTATGCGTTGTTTGTTGATTCTAAATTATGGTATAAGTCCATGGTATTACGTTCTATGATTCTGCACAGTTTGGTGTGTTTCTGGGTTCGAATAAGGTTTTCCGGCGAGCTCGGGGTCGCCGCCAATGGCGACCGCCGGCGTAGGTCGGGGACGACAGCAGGATTATAGAAAAATCCTTGAACTTTTGCGAGATTTATGTTTTAGTCCCTGTAGTTTCAAAACTTTGTAAAATTTAGATTTCTGTTTTTAAAAATATCAAAAAATCAGAATTGTGTTTAAATAATTGTAGAAATGGCATTTTCTTTTTATAAAATTTTCAAAAATTGATTTTTATTATTTTAAAATTCCAAAAATTCATTATTAATTTCTGAAAATTATTTTTAATTCCAAACTAAATCTAAATTATTGAATTAATTAATTTTAGTTGGTAAATAATTATTTCATTAGTCAATTAATTTAAAAATTAATTGATTAATTAATTTAATTAGTTATTAATTATTTTAATTGATTATTTAATTTGATTTAATTATTTATATTGATTTAAAATTCTGAAAACTAGTTTCGAGCTATATAATATTATTTTAAATTATTTTAAAGGCTCGATAATTATTATAAAATTATTTTAAAGTCAGATTCGGGTGTTCAAACCCTATTATTTAATTATAAAATGATTCGGAGACCCATTTTAATTCTGAGAATTGTTCAAAAATTCATATTAAATAGACCGTTCGTCCGTTTAATACGAAATGCACGCCTCTGGACTCAGAAAAATATTTTGATTCTATTAAAAATATTTTCAAGACCTAAATTCTTTTGTATTAATGGGGCATTTATTTTATGAATCATTCTGAGTCAGTTATTGATCAATAAAATACTCTTTTTGACCCGATTTCAATTCTAAATGTATCGAGACCTATCTTTTGACGATTCAACTCATGTGCTACATGAATTATGTGACTATGTGTTATATGAAATATGTGATGCGTGCCTTGCCTATTTATGTTTTATGTGATTTATGAGTCCACGTGTCGATTAAACTTTATATGATTAAAGATGATCCTTATTTGTTATTATCGGGCGGGTAGCTGATAAGGATAAACGTATAGACTAGACAATTATATATTATTAGTTAATTGAATGGTATCTTTTATGATAGATACATATAGTGTAATACATTTAAAGCCAGACAGAGATTGTACAAGTAAAGCCTAATTACGTGTAGTAATGAAACAAGTGGATTCAGAATAGAGATAAACCTAAAATGGTGAATGATAAGAAAGGTCAAGTAGCCTGTCAATGGAAATACATATACATCAGGATGGAGTGATATGGTAGATAGTTAAAGATCAGAGGTTTATCAATTGAGGCAAGTATTCCTAACCTTTCTTCTAAAATACTGCAAATATTTCTTCGTTCCTATTCTAAGTTCAGAATAGTTAAATGTTTTAATTTTTGCTGCAATTACTCTTATTTATGCAAGTGCCTTCTGTTCTTGTTCCTTGATTATCGATTGATCTCTTAAACAAATACCCATTCTTTCGGGTTATTTACGAACCCTGAATTGGTATATTTTGAAATCCAAATAATTTGACATCAAAATACTCCACGGACTGGATGGTTACGACGAGGGCCAGGAATAAACTGGACCTTAAGGGCCAGAGATGGGTGGTCCCTTGATTATTAGGCCATAGTTGCCTGGGTGCCCCATATATTGGTTTCGTCAATGCAGTTGGGTATAGATCCGCACTATATCCTGACTGATCAGCAGGTTATAGTGCATATGTTGGTTTCTACTGTCCAGTCTAATTTATTGTTGATCGCCATTAACGGCATTCCTTCTTGAATAGTTTCTGATACAAAATCAAACATAGATTTGATTCAAACAGATGAATCAGTGAAACTTTCACTGTTCTTTTACAAAAAAGGTGATTTATGATTAAAGGCCAATAAGGGACGATGTTTTATTCGCACAACTGTTTTAAATAAATAAAGATGTTTTAAAATCATTCAAAAATCATTTCCAGAAGTTTCTTTGATCTAATACCTGGAAACCATTTATGATACTTGCTCGGCATTTTTGGCTCACTCTTGCTTTGTGAAATCCTATTTCTTTCAGTATCAAATGAGGGCAAAAGTGAATAGCTTTCAATAGACTGCAAAAGTGAAGAGATTCCAGCTGAATGGGATTTGGAGGTGTCAGACTGATCAATACGAGGAAATTAGTAAAGAGGTAATGGAATTGTATTTTAGATATTGTAATTTTAGAAGGTTAGATTCTTGTTTCATACCATAACCTGTAATTGGTCTGGAATATTAAAGGGGTTATCTGTATATTTGTTTTAATATACCGGTTTATATTATATAAAGTTGTTTAGTGACATCCAATCTTGACCCCGGATATGGGGGTGTTACAGTTGGCATCAGAGCCACAAGTTGTTGGTCCCTGAAATAAGAATATGTGGAAGTAAGATAGGATTGACATATTATATAAGGTAAGGAAGACCCTAAGTATACTCATTTTGAATTCAAGTTGAGTATGAGTTAAGATTAGCAGATCTGATATGGATTAGTAAAATAGGATATTATTAAGATAAGTGGAAGGCAAGTGTATTGACGATATAGATATATTGAGTTCCCAGATCCTATGATTGCGAAGAGTCGACAGCTCAACGGAGAATGGGTAAATCACCCTGCTTTTATGTGGTTTTAAAGATGGATATTAATTCACGTGAGAACTTTGTATAAGTAAAGAGAGATGAGTTTCAGGATGATCCAACTTAGAATTATGTAGTAGGACAAGTTTTAGACTGGAGGTAACGAGTTGACTGAAGCTGACGAAGAGCCAACGTCGCGAGTTTAAAGGAACCACTGTGGCGAAAATCTTCTTATCAATTTTCGGGCGCCGCGCAAGGAATGATATTTTTTTATTAGATATACTAAAGATTAACAAGAAGATATGCTTTTATTTGTGGTTAAAATATTGAATTGCATTAACTGGATATAAATATGACTTCAAGGACGATGATGAAAATATCAAAGATAGTACCAGATGTCAGCACTGGAGTTAGAGTTACAAATAAAATGGTATGCAACGGTAAATTAAGTTTTTGTCGACTAATGAAGCCGAAATGAACCCAATAAGGGATAAGATATACTGAAGTGGATAGACCCTTATGTGGTTATTTCTAAATTAGATACCTTGTTCTGGTTGAGGAGAACAACAACCAACTCATATAGTAAGGACGATCAGATGTTCGATTTTCATAATTCTAAAATAAGTTTTCAAAAAAGACTTTCTTAACAGAATTTCTAAAAGATCTTTAAACAAAATATATTTTAAAATTTTTGTTGTCAAATTACTACTTGATTTCTTGTTGCTATAAGTATTAGATTACCTGGAAAAATATTTGATCAACTCAGTATTGTTAATTCTAAGGGCCAAGTAGAGCCGCTAATACGGAGAGGTTTAAAATTTCCTCGGAAGGAGAGTGCAAACCTGGGTTAATAATATCAACAATCAAATCAACGTGCGGAAATGTTATTTATTCAATTTATGGAATCATTAAAGTTTAAAATGGGTTCGTTGACCCAAAAGAAGCTCAAGGATGATTGAAGAAAATGAAAGAATCTTTCAGACAATTGAGAAAGAATAATATTTCTATCGATGGAGTCGAGGCATTGCAGGATTAATGATTATGCTACGTGGCATAGAAGAAATTAAAAATTATGATTATAAATTCCGTCAGAACGCGATTATGGTCAAATTATTAAAGTATCGAATATGGAAGTATGATGCTAAAAATACCAGATTTACATGGCAGGGATGAAGCAAGAAGTAATGACGGGAAATCCAACGAGAAGACAATTATGCTCAGATTGTTAAAACGTTAAAGGTATTTCCAGAAGACATTCTGAATCTATCATCATATATGGATCTAAGATCTGTTACTCGAACGAGCCCTGAAATCATGCATAAGCGAAATGTAGATGGCAACCAACGATGTCATTCTTTTCTATGACTGCGTTTACTCTTCTCGATTCTTGAATATGTGTGAGCTTCTCTCAGTGATATATGAGATAAGAAGGAAAGAAAATTTGTTGTATCCCTTTTAAATTATTTCTTTATGATCAAGACAAATAGTGTTATGATGTGACGCTTTGTCGAAATGACGAAGAGTCTGGTGGGATGCCACCTAATCATGTGATGTATGCCATATAGTATGAAAGACTGGCCATCTTGATTACAAATATGGTTGTCTCATTCCTATCTAAATCATCATTCATTCTTTCCTCTTCAGTTATGACTTATTGATTTATGGATCTTTCTGATTGTTTCCTTGTACTCTTACTCTTTACAGAAGATTTTCAATCAGAATCATATACACAAATTCTCTTCTTGTGTAAAGTCCACTCTTTGAGCTTTTTAAAAGAAGTGAAATGACCTCATGTAGCAGATGAAATTACATGCTGAGTACGAATAATTACACGCCAATAAATGGTGGACATTTTCAGGCAAAGAAGAATCACTATGCCACTAACGCGGTTGTCACGATGACATCAAATCAGAAGAAGAAATCTATATAAATGATATGTTTCAAGTCTGAGATTTTGGCATGAATTGAAGTAATCTACGAACCATATTAGATGAATTAACTAGAAAAATAAGAAAGTGAAGTTGTGTACATCAGACGAGGTGAATGATTGACGAGACAATAGAAGTAGATGAAAGAATTCTCAATAATGACTAAGACAAGCGATTAATACGTGAGAAGATGAAGCACACTCCAATCATATGGGAGATAATTATCCTGAAGATTCAAGATCGAAGAAATTCTAGTTACAAATAAATTTTGAGCGTGTTCTTTAAGGAATTATTAGGTGGTTCAACTCAAGTAAGTGAGTTATGGTAAATTTGACGCCCATAATTGAACCAGCGATTAAAGTTCCGAATAGGAAAATATAAACAGAGATAAAGAAATGGTGATCCAACTGCATCAAATCTTTTAAGAAATAATGCTTTAGAACCAAATGAGTTTTCATAGAATATGAAAGTGTGGATTGAGACCATGTGTTGGTCATCTGAAATTAGACAAGTTAACTAAGGAGTAGAAGCATATATTCTCAAGGGTAGAGGATTTGTTTGATCGGTTGAAAGATGCAGTATAGGTTCTTAAAAGTATCCATATACAAGTATGATCCATGGAAAAATAAGATTAAAAGATATCTTTAGAACGGGTTTATGAACATGTATAAGTGAAATGAATTATTAATTAAAGAGCTTAATAATGAACTAGAAGAATCCTGGAATAAAGTTTTTGAGAAACAGCAGAACAATTTTTTATATTCATTAGTGGGGTTTCGAGATATTTTGAAGGAATAAATGAAAGACATGGTTATGTCCCTAATTTGATAAAAAGATGTATGCTATGTTAGTCAGTAGTATATGTAGATATCAGTATGATATTTTCTGAAGTATGGTGAAAGGATGAGTCCATGATGGTGGATTGATTTGGTTGGTTGATTGTTTGGTTGATTGTTGGTGTCGGCTTGAGTCCGACTGGTAGTCCATAATATAGAGGAGATGCTGCCCAAATTTTATAAAAATACCCTACTTTTAAAGGCAAAAGTATATTTTCGTGCGTTATTATATTCATGTTGATACTCCAAATGATTGCAATCTCGGTTCCTGAAAGAAGTGGTTGTAGCCAAATTAACTTTATATAATTGGTCTTCGATTTCATTTAGCTAGTCATCACTTGGTTCGATTGATCAATTAAAAGAGTTAATTGGGTAATTTTACCAACTTATGATCAGTTAGATGGAAATCGATTCCAATTAGATTAAGTCAAATTCTGATGTGATTTTCATATCCAAAGTCAAAGCAATGAGAAATTTGGAGGAAGTAAGGATACCAGTAAAATTCAGAAGTTTAGTGGAATTAGCGCAATATTACTGCAAGTGTGCGAGGTTTTAATTGGATAAATATGCCTTTACAATAGATAAGATAATTAAAACATTATTTACACATGCGAGTGAGAAGAATGTTTTCAAGAACACAAGGGTCAAGATAAGAACCAAGAGAAGGAAGGAAGAGAATGAAGAAGAGAGATTGAATAAAGAAGAAATTAGGAACTACGCTAATATGGATGTTGTAAATGATTTAAGAAATTTTATCTTCTGCAATAAAGTGTTAGTAAAGGATTTGCAGGTATATCAATATAGAATGACAAAATATAAGAATAATTCCAAAATATCGGAGAACTTGTGAATACAAGTATTTGATGTATGGTATAAGCTGACAATGTTGGCATGTGAACTAAAAAATGAGATGTCTTGATTATGCAGGAAAGATGATGTATAATGGGCATAGACCTCAATAATTTAAAACATATCTTTAATACGAATAAGCCAGAGATGTAACAGAGAATAGTTGGAGTGGATTAAAATGAAAGTTGTGCGATTAGTGATGGTGTTAGTAAGGTGAAGAAAGTAGCTCACAATGGATTTTGATAAGAATTCAAATATTTGTAGAAAGCTTTCATTCCAGTGTTAATCACATAATGGTTTACCTAATGATAACCCAAATTAGTACAATTAGAAAGAAGGAATCGCTTATGTTAAGAAGAGATAATGAGTCATGAGAATGGAGAACTTGGCTAGAAAGGAAAGTGGAATTAAAAGGATGATAAATAAATTTTATAAGATTGTCCAGGATATAAGAAAGTTATGAACGTCACGATACCAAAGCTACTATACGGCGTGGAGTGAGATGCCTATATTTGGAGATAGGAAATTCATTCGAAAACTGTGATTGAATATGGAAATTTAAACAAAGGTATGAATTGACATGGCATAAGAATGGAAATAGAAGGGCGTGTAAGTAAATACCATATTTATTGAAGAATCAAAGCCAGCATCAGAAGGTGAACCTATTACCGTAACCTTTTAAAAAATGAATATAGCTCATTAAGGAGCGATATCGAGAATCACTTGAAAACCAAAAATGAAGCAAGCGGTATTGAAATTATTAAGGTTAAGTTAACTAAACCCGACCATTCTCTTTTTAATGAATACGTTACCTGAGGAATAAGTTGATATTGCTACAAGAAGATTGTGCTGCGCTATCAGATTCAAGTATGGATTGGAATGGATTGATATTATTACTTAATCTAATAATTTTGGACAGAAATAAATTGAATAATTGAATGAAACATTTGTTAATTGAGATAGGGAATTCATCCTAGGAATACGATTAAGTACCGAGGGCTAAAAGAAATATCTAGCGACCAGACATGAAGAGTAAATGGGGGAAAAACATCAGTTGAATCATTATTGATTAGTTATCCCAAACCTGGTCATTCTCTTTTATTAATGAACAGCTTGTCCAATAAGTGGGTTAGTTGTTGCTTGAAGAAATGGTGATACGTCATCAGATCGAGGAATTGATTGTAAATGATCAATAATATTTGATTGGAAATGTGACAGAAATATTTAGAATACGATGAATTATGTCGAACCAGAATAGTATATACCACTCCTAGATGAACAAATATTAAGTAATGTAGAACTAAATGAGGCAAATTTGGCTAAACATTGTTGACTTAAGGGACTCACGTTATTCTAAGAATATGATACAGGACATAGATGTGAAAGAAGATTTTCTGATAATGTGACATAAAGAAAAGAATAAATGTTATATGTGACTACACGTCAAGGGAGAGCATGGCAGTTAGTTTTGTATAAGAACTCCTTGGAACAAAAATAAATGATAATATGGGTTGGAATATACAGGTGATGCCTCCAGGTTAGTAAATCTCTCTACTCGATTGTGATTGAAGGGAAGTAAAGTATGATAATTTGTTTGTGCGTCAATCATATCCCCTCGGGATTTTCTCATTAATTCTTAATTCTGAAGTAATTTTGAGAACATTAGAAATTAAATATACAGAGTTTCGATATACCATTCGTAGATGGACAAGAAGATTAAGAGAACGATGAAAGAACCTTGAATGGAATTGGAAGCGATTACGAACTAGGTTGATTGAACAAAGAGACATGTGGGAATGAAATTCAACAATCAATAACTATTAGAAACATTTATAAGCACGAATTACTAGAATTAGAAAGAAAAAAAATTTATATGCGTTATGTTGGTCCTTTTGGAACAGTAAAATAGGCAGAATAAGTGTAAGTGAGTTGGCTTCACCGCCACATGTATAGCAGGATAATAGGGTGTTTATATATGTATATTCAAGAAGGGTAATCTAGCTCCATTATATATAAAATGGAGGCTTGAGTTGAGTTATATGAGCAACTAATAGAATATGATGTCAGCGAGAAGCTGTTAAATAATGAGTGATATTGCGAGTAAAAGTTTATGAAAAGTTGTAAGGTTGAGTGATCAACCTGAGGAAGTGGAAGTGAAATACTTGAATATATCATTATCTGATCCTTAGTATGATTCTGAGGAGAGAATCCTTTTGAGGGGGGAAGGATGTAACATCCGGGACATAGGGTTTAATTATTTTTATCAATAAATGATTATTATGTGATTATTATGTGAATTTTTGGTGAATTATCCGATGGTTGATAATAATATTTCGCTGTTTATATATAATAAAATGTGAGTATGTTAATTTAATTACGTCGAGAATAAAATATAGATAACTATGGTATTTTTCTGGTAATTTTTGGAGTGTTATATGATTTTATAAAGATTTATGAATTTATTAATTATTTTCAAAATAATTACAAAATTATTTTATAAAGCCGGGAATCATCCTTCAACCGTTTTTACGTTTTTACAACCCGGAACTCTTCCAAAAACTTCTTCATAACCTAATCTCATAATTCCGGATATTTTCCGTATTTTTTACTTTTTCGATTCGGATTACGGTTTTACCCGTGCGCGGCCCGGCACAAAATTTTCGATACGATAATTATTTCGACAAATCAACAAAACCCGTATTCTCAAAAGATGGGATAATATTACATTGTTTTCGTATAAAGTGTTTTATAAATAGTCCGGTTTGGATAATTATCCAATACGGGTATCAAATCGGATCATTTTTGAAGTTACTTAGCGGCTAAGTAAATAATTTATCGATCCAATACGATCCAAAATGAACCAATATTACATAAATATAAATAGCCCTTTTATTATTTTATTTTATTCGTATAATCATAATCAATCAGTAAAAATATATAAAATACAGAGAAAACCCTAATTTTTCATTACGTTCTTGAAAATCAAACCCTCGAACGAAGGCGTTATCGAACTCCGATTCGGGCGTGCCATAAATCAAATCGAAGCTCTCGAAAAGTACTTTCTGAATCAATCTTCAATTTCAGTGCAGGAATCAAGATTATTTTCCTATTTATTTATTTTAATTCGAATTTAATTATGATTAAAATATGAAATTTTGATTTTGAAGTTGTTTGTGTGATTTGATGATTGATCATTTTGGTATATTATATGTTGAATTTGGAGTTCAATAACATATAGAAAATTGAGTTTAATTTTCGAATTTAAAAAATTAGGGTTTGTGTTGTTGAATAATTTCAATTGAAAACTAGGAGTTTCTTTGTTAGGGGTTATTAGATGAAATTGATTACATGGTTGTGTAGATCGTGGAAAAACAAGTCGAATGATATATTGGACATTTACAGACGATTCCTAGAATAGCTTAATCGACTTCGCCAGAAAAAGGTTCGAGTTCGTCGCCGACGAAGTTTCAGACGGATTTTCCGATCAATCTATTCGTTGTTTGTTGATTATAAATTATGGTATAAGTCCCTGGTATTACGTTCTATGATTCTAAACAGTTTGGTGTATTTCGGGGTTGCTGGCAATGGCGACTGCCGGCGTAGGTCGGGGACGACAGAAGGATTACAGAAAAGTCTCTAAACTTTTGCGAGATTTATGTTTTAGTCCCTATAGTTTCAAAACTTTATAAAATTTAGATTTTTGTTTATAAAAATATCAAAAATCACAATTAAGTTTAAATATTTGCAGAAATGGCATTTTCCTTTTATAATATTTTCAAAAATTGATTTTTTTATTATTTTAATATTTTAAAAATTTATTATTTAATTTTAGAAAATTATTTTTAATTCCAAACTAAATTTAAATTATTTAATTAATTAATTTTAGTTTGTAATTAATTATTTTATTAGTCAATTAATTTAAATATTAATTGATTAATTATTTAATTAGTTATTATTTAATTTTAATAGATTATTTAATTTGATTTAATTATTTATTTTTATTTAAAAATTCTGAAAACTAGTTTCAAGCTTTAAAATATTATTTTAAATTATTTTTAAGGCTCTATAATTATTATAAAATTATTTTAAAGTCGGATTACGGGTGTTCAAACCCTATAATTTAATTATAAAATGATTCGTAGACCCATTTTAATTCTGAAAAATGTTCAAAAATTCGTGTTAAATAGACCGTTCGTCCATTTAATACGAAACGAACGCCTCTGGACTCAGAAAAATATTTTGCTTCTATTAAAAATGTTTTCGAGACCTAAATTCTTTTGTATCAAAAGGGCATTTGTTTTATGAATCATTCAGAGTCGGTTATTGATCAATAAAATACTCTTTTTGACTCGATTTCAATTCTAAACGTATCGAGACCTATCTTTTGACTATTCAACTCATGTGCTACATGAATTATGTGACTATGTGTTATACGAAATATGGGATACGTGCCTTGTGTGTTTATGTGTTATGTGAATTATGAGTCCATGTGTTGATTAAACTTTATATGATTAAAGATGATCTTATCTGTTATTATCGGGCGGGTAGACGATAAGGATAAATGTATAGACTAGAAAATTATATATTATTAGTTAATTGAATGGTATCTTTTATGATAGATACACATAGTGCGAGGCATTCAAAGCCAGACATAGATTGTAAAAGTATAGCCTGATTACGTGTAGTAATGAAACAAGTGGATACAGAATAAAGATAAACCTGAAATGGTGAATGATAAGAAAGGTCAAGTAGCCTGTCAATGGAAATACAGATACATCAGGACTGAGTGATATGGCAGATAGTTAAAGATCAGAGGTTTATCAATTGAGGCAAGTATTCATAACCTTTCTTCTAAAATACTGAAAATATTTTCTTCGTTCCTATTCTAAGTTCAGAATAGTTAAATGTTTTTGTATTTTACTGCAATTACTCTTATTTATGCAAGTGCCTTTTGATCTTGTTCATTGATTATCGATTGATCTCTTGAGCAAATACCCATTCTTTCGGGTTATTCGCGAACCCTAAATTGGGATGTTTTGAAATCAAAATGATTTGATATTAAAATACTCCACGGACTGGATGGTTACGATAAGGGCCAGGAATAAATAGGACCCTAAGAGCCATAGATGGCTGGTCCCTTGATTATTAGGCCATAATTTCCTGGGTACCCCATATGTTGGTTGGGTCTATGCCGTTGGGTATAGATCCGCACTATATCCTGATTGATCAGCATGTTATAGTGGATATGTTGGTTTCTAGTGTCTAGTCTAATTTATTATTGATCACCATTAATGGCATTCCTTCTTGAATAGTTTATGATTACAAAATCAAATAAAGATTTGATTCAAAGAGATAAAATAGTGAAACGTTCCCTGTTCTTTTACAAAAAAGGTGATTTATGATTAAAGGCCAATGAGGGCCGATGTTTTATTCGCTAAACTGTTTTAAATAAATAAAGATATTTTGAAATCATTCAAAAATCGTTCCCAAAAGTTTCTTTGATCTAATACTTGGAAACAATTTATGATACTTGCTGGGCATTTTTGGCTCACTCTTACTTTGTGAAATCCTATTTCTTTCAGTATCAAATAAGGGCAAAAGTGAATAACTTTCAATAGACTGCAAAAGTGAAGAGATTGCAGCTGAATGGGATTTGGAGTTGTCAGAGTGATCAATATGAGAAATTAGTAAAAAGGTAATGAAATTGTATTTTAGATATTGTAATTTTAGAAGGTTAGATTCTTGTTTCATACCATAACCTATAATCAATCCGGAATATTAAAGGGGTTATCTGTATATTTATTTTAATATACAGGTTTATATTATCTAAAGTTTTTTAGTGACACCCAATCCTGACCCTGGATATGGGGGTGTTACACGTATGCCAAATACGAGTGATGGGTACCCTGTCTATACACGCATTCTTGCACCATACGTGTATGCTAGATGCAAGTGTTGGATGTATACCAGATGTTAGTGCTCGGTACCCGCATTCCGATGATATGAAGACCGCCGAAGCATCACTACTAAAAGCATCCAAGTAATGGGAATGATGAACATGCAATCAATGGTTGCACATGTGTGAGAGTGCAACAAAAGTATGTGAATCATCTCATTCCCTAGTTTTTTTGGACTTCAGATACACATTAGTAAAAATCTCCATGATGGAAGAAAAGTTCTCACTCAAAACTTAAACAAGAGAATGATTTAAGAAAAAACAATCACTTTGATGCTGACTCACACACATTTACATTTGAACAAAACATAATTTTTACTTAATTTTTTTATATTTATTCCAATGATCTTCACAAGACTTTATAGAAAGGTTTAGACACTTATATAAATGTTATAGTTCAAGACTCACTACAAATTATAAACGTCATTCTATATAATACATGCTTGTAGACCAATACATTGAATTAATAAAGTACGAATACATGTGCCTTTAATTTTCTCACATATGTGTAGATGAATCTAGAGACATTTAATGGATGTAACATTATATTTTTAACACATTCCCTCTTTTTTTCTGATATACTTCTATTATCACTAAAATTTTATTGTACTATACCACACACGTTCTTATACACGAACTTAAATTTTCACACGAGCTTTGCTCGTAATAGATTCACGTTTATATGCCACACATGCTTTACGCGGGGCATTACAAAAATTTAGCCAAGTTGTGCATGAAAATAACACAAGGCTTTCATGACTACTAGAAAATAACAGAGGGCTTCTTTGATGACAACCAGAACCATTGGCACTTTATTATCTAGTCCAGCTTTCCTCCCCATAGGGTGTACTTCTATATGTCACACTGTATTTTCCAGATATCACAAAATCTTAGTCAAATTCTCCTTCAAAGTAACCAAGACTATACAAAAATCTCTTTTAAGATAATAATGCAACCATAATCTCTAGCTCTTGATACCTCAGAACGATAATATTTAATATTAAAAAAATATCCGAAGTTATTCTTTATTTAATAATATTAATGTTATATCAATTAAAAATATTTAGAGATACATACTTTCTGGGGAACCACATATCCAGAATCAGGATAGAAGGCGACCTATATTAATACCTCACCCAGAAAAATATGAATATTATATTAAAATCACAAAGACCTAAAATATTTTGGTGACATTCACCCCTTCTTCATCCTCTATATTGAGTTTTTTGACCAACCACAGTAATAGCATGAACGAATGTACCATCAAGTTCACCAATTACTCCGTATACCCCAATAATAAAAACATATGAAATTATATTGAGTTTCTAGCTAATAAAAAATTACATAATGCAAAAAAAAATCATTACTAATAGGAAATATTTTTAACAGCTCTTTTCATCTCCTTGAAACATTTGAGTTTTTCTTAAATGGTGTAGGACATATTATTTCTTTTGAAAACTCCATCATTCCGTCTAGGTATTGTTTGTGTAGAATGCCGAAATCTACGTTTCACCTTTATAAAATGATCATTATGACTTACGACATGTAAAAATATCCATTATTTCTTCAACTGTTAAATACCGACTATCTTTCCGGCCAACCACGTTGTTTAAAGAGGTTAGAAAGTTGAATATATGCAACAGAAGAAAGGCGCATCATTTTTTGACACTAAATTATTATCTTTTATTCTTGGTATTGTTCACTTTTTAAGAGTACTTTCAAATGGTAATACATAAAAAACTAATAAAAATTATAATAACTTGAAATGCATTTATTAAAACCATTAAAATAAATGAAAAAGTTTGACAGTTCGAAACTAAACCAATTCCTAAAAACATGAATGCTAAAGAAAAACTAAGTTTCAAGAAAAATGAAATACGAAGCTAAAAATAAGGAGGACGCGAATAAAACCAGATGTAACATTAAGCATCAAATCCTAATTTAGTTGTCACCATTTCAACCTAGTGCTATTCGCATATTCATGAAAAAAGCATCCATTGTCTCTATATTTTGGACTCTCACAAAAGAATTTAAAGTTAGATGCAAGAGATTTGCTTATCTTCATCCAAGACTGTTCAATTTCTCTTTACATTCTTTAAGTGATGGTCCACTATTTGCCTCAAACATACTATAAGTTTATGTGCATTGGTCATATCAACCTCAAATTTTGTAAATTTTGTCATTTTTGGTAATGTTTTAACTTTTTTCTTTAGATTTTGCTCGACAACCGTATACGAGGTATTTGACTTGCACTTCTTCGGTTCTAGGAATCTCCATGTCATTAGTCAGATCAACATTTTTATTCTTCTTAAAGCTAAGTCCAGATCCACCAACTCTCGTATTCCATCATAAAAATGGGTATAAAGTTTAGGGTCACTCAAAGGTGTCATGTGGAATAAAGAATAGAGTTCATTTGGTTTAAAATGTGATATCTAAATTTTATTAAATATAAATTAAAAGTACTTTTTCAAGTTGATCCCATTCTTCAACTTCACTGATGAAGAATAGAATCAACTTCACACATGAATGTATTAGTTGTTAGATTATAATCATTCCAAGTTTTGAATTTGAGTAGACACCAAGCAACATATGGAGATCCTAAATAATCATTTTGATTTCTCATTTGTCTAGATTCAACCTCAAAGTTGTGGGTTTTATTAGGAATTTCTCCCATTTTTATCCATGAAGGTGGTATAAGATTGCTACCAAGCCTACTACTAGCACTAAATTCCTCATTCTAGAAAAGTTTTAGTTAAAAGTTCACACCTCCATACCACTTTTATCTTTTTTTGAGTATCGCTAACTTTATTTTGGCTCTCACTAGCTTGAGTTTCGGTTTCACTAACTGCGTACATCCTTAAAAAACGAAATGAATTCAGAACTCATATATTGGTACCAATAAAAAACACGATTATGTTAGTGTATTATTTAAGACTTGACTTGCAGAATGTTATCGCAATTATATATGCATTGTGAAGGGTATTATAAACTCAGGGGATATGTAAAGTATCGGGTTGTTTATATTGCCTTCCGATTTTTTAATTTATTCCAATCTATAACTATATCTATTGTTGTTTAGCTTTGCCCGATATCTAACAAAAATATCTAACTATAAGAAATTCATTATTTAGGAAATGAATACTAGTTTAAGTTCTTACAAATTGTATTTAAATAGAGTGTTTTGCAAAGTGAGCACACAGAAGCAATCAATTACATTAATTTAAGAAAAAATAAAAAGCACTAGTGATAACTTGAACTCTGATTATGATGGACAACAACATCAACGATAAATAAGGTGAAGACATCGACCTTGGTCGAGACCTCTTTTCCATTGTTTCAATCCTAGTTAGTCATGAACTGCTTTTGGTACTTGTGAAGATTTTGAATGTTATTTTGTGAACTTTGGGCAATCTTTTGCCTGTTTAGAAATCTTTTGGCACTGTTTAACTATTTTAACTATCAGTATCATGTTTGCCATTTTTGTTACTTTCGGATAACTATTCCGTTACAGGTATATGTATTTCCTGATTTATTATGCAATGTAGCTAATTTATTTTTGCATATTTTGGTTGTAATGTTCAGAGACTTTTATGGCAAGAAACAACCAATTTTTTTTATTTCGAGTTATAATAAAATGACATAATCGAGTTAAATTAATAAGCTCAAAGTAATCAACTAAGCGTGTCGAATTTAGTATGCACCATAAATGAAAATAAATTTGGCCGTAATTAGATTACACAAAAATAACTGCACTTCTTTCTAACAAAATTTCATATTTTTATATTAAACATAAACCTGGTGCCCTTAGTTTTCAACAAAATAGGGTCATATTAATTTAACAAAAACCTGCATTCATCATTTTTAATGAAATAGAGTCATATTTATATAAAAAAACTCAAAGTTACAACCAAGAACAGTTGTAACTACGTTTCAACCGAAATCTGTCATTTTTAACGTCAAACGACCATCGATTGATATTTACGTACCAATGAAAATGGTTGTATTTAAATTGTAATAGAACTCAGTCGTATTTCATTTATGACCAAAGACAGTCATGTTTATTTTTATGAGCTAAAAATTCATTTTTTTTGCTAAAAATTAAAATTTCAAATATACTAAATATGAACGCATCGAAATAGAGCTGTCGTATTAAGCCTGTCATATTTATATCATCATATTTAGCCGGTCATATTTTGCTAAATACGACAGGTTTTTTTTTAAAATGACTAGCTTCAAAAAACTACTATTTTTGCGGTCTTATTTAATTAAAATCAACCTGTATTTGGTCAGTACTAAAAACGACCAATGTCGTCTTGTCATTTTTTGCTTTGTTTTCTGTAGTGAATGGGATAATAATGGTAAATAATATCTTGCTCGGTTTGATAATGTATATAATGAGTATTATTTATTTATGTGAGTTATGATTTCTACTTAAGAGTGTGGAACACATGATACTTCAAATATCAATTCACATAAAAAATATAAACATTGCATTTACCATAACTCCATGCCATTTTTAAAAGAATCGTTATTATACAAAATAAATATAAAAAATGATAATCATGGAGGTACGAAATCTTTAAATGATTAATAAAAGAATAGTTATTATACTAAATCTTGTTATTTGGCCATGAACAGATTTAATATGGAACCAACCCTGAATCTTCTCGGCAACTGCAGCTTGCTCTGATGGTAATGCGGACAAGGCCTTCTCCCTATTCTCCTCTTCAGTTCATCCTCACTAAGTTCCTTTTCCATATCTCTGAATTTCTTGGGGGAGGTGGGTGATTTCCTCATCACCAAGTTTGCCTTTATTAACACTGTATGATATCTTACTTCCCCTTTTCTTGTAGTCTTTCTTGAGATCCTCCACCATGTATATGAATGTCCGACTAAAATTGGTCGTCCAAAACTCTTCATCTGTTTAAGATTGTGAGTTAACTCGAATCCATGAAGGGGTGTTTTTGGCACATGGAACTGGGTCTCCATGTAACCAGCAACCTTTTTGACCACTTGAACGGATCTTATCATTCAAAGCCCTCACAGATGTCCTTACACTATAACAAATCTGACCAGTTACGACGACCAACTGACTGACAGAAAAGAAATGCGCGTGAACTTACGACGGAAAATTATTTATGTGGATAAGTTTAATATTTTATTATCAAAACTATCACCAACTGAATAAAAAAGGATTAAGGAGGACATGCGGAAGAACGACGTCATTTAACTTATGACGGAATGTTATATCTGTCGTAAGTTAAATACCTTACGACGGAATTTTCATCTTAATTCAGTATAAATTACGAGAGAAATTCCGTCGTAATTGTTCCCACCAACCACAATAACTGCCATCTATACTAGAATTTGTTAGCCATTCGAAAATAATAATTTTTAAAGAACTTACGATGAAAATTACATTCCGTCATAAGTTATGAACTGCTTTTGGTACTGTCAAGATTTTAAATGCTATTTTGTGAACATTGGGCAATCTTATGCCTGTATAGAAATCTTTTAATACTGTTTAACTATTTTAACAATCAGTAATCATGTTTGCCATTTTTGTGACTTTCAGATAACTATTCCGTGACAGGTTTATGTATTGCCTGGCTTATTATGCAAACAAACTGAAAGTTACAACCAAGCACATTTATAACTATATTTTAACTATATTTCAACAGAAATTTATCATTTTTAAATGCCAAATGGACAATAGATATATTTATTTACCAGTGAAAATGGTCGTATTTAAATTACAACAGAACTCGATGGTATTTGATTTATGACCAAAGAGAGTCATGTTTATTTTTATGAGCGAAACATTCAATTTTTTTGGCTGAAATTTCAAATTTCAAATATACTAAATATGACCGTCATCAATATAGAGCGGTCGTAAAATCCTGTCATATTATATCATCATATTTAGTCGGTTCGTATTTTGCTAAATACGATGATTTTTTTAAAATGACTAGCTTCGGAAAAATTACTATTTTTTCGGTCTTATTTATTTAAAACCGACCGCTATTGGTCGGTACTAAAAACGACCCGATGTGCTCTAGTCATTTTTTGCCTTGTTTCTCTAGTAAATGGGATAATAATGCTAACACTACAAGAAAAATGACCTTTTCCTACAATGCAAATCAAACCCGAAAAACTTGGTAGGAAATGGTAGAGCATTCCTACCAACCCGTAAATCGGTAGGAATTGCTCGAGGTGGGGCCCAAATTATGTACACGCAAGTCACCAAAACCTACAATATTAGTGGGAAACTCAAAACCTAATAATTTTGGTAGGGTTTTGACCAAAATTTGATGCCGAAATCATCCCATCAACCACGTCATCATCCCTTACTTATTTTATTGATTAAACTATTTTTATAAAAAGAAATAATATCTTCAATCTGAGACCATTTCCTACCAAGTTTTGTGGGAAAGTGTTTTCCTACCAAGATTGGTTTGTTTTGTTAGAATCTTATTGTGAAAATAACCCCCATCGACCACATCAGCAGGCCATATGTTGTTAAGAATATATAATATTTTTTTAAAGTATAAAAAATATTATAATTCAGGTCATTTCCTACCAATATTGTATGAAAAGGACATCTGGCCATGGAAAAGCATTTCCTACCATATTTGGTAGGAAAGGGCCTAGAATTATTAATATTTTAAAAATGGACATACCACCTTTTTAGTTTTGTTTGGGTGGTGTTAATAGAATGAATATAAGGTGAAAAATTAGAAAGAAGAAGAGAAAGATAAGAAGAAGAAAAAGAAGAAGAAAAGGGAGAAGTTTGTTTTTTTTCAAGAATCACTTTCATTGTAAGGTATAATTTGATCTCAATGTTCTTTATTTCAATGTTGTATGTTTTTTTTGTTCTATGTTAGTTAGGATGATATTGTGTATGATTTGTATGTATAATTTGTATATGCTTTTTAATTGAAGAGTAAAAATGTGAAGTTAAATTGAAATGGTGTTTGTTGATATTGTAGATGGTGAGAAAGATGTTATAATTTATATGTTAACAATTTATATATGCTTGAAATGTTAACAATTTCAAAAAGTGAAGTTAAATTGACATGTAGTTTTGTTGATATTATAGATGTAAAATGTAACCTGTGGTTGGATGTCACGTCATATGAAAAGTGAGCGCATTACGTTAACCGATGAGTATAAATGGTGTGGAAGAATTTTTGGATTCGGCAAAAGGTTTTGGTTGACAAAAGATAAGATTGTTGTGTCCTTAGTAAGAATTGTGGGAATGGTCATTGGGAAAATTTTAGATACCATAAAGTTTAACTTGTATGCTTCCAGATTTTTTGAATCATATACCGTATGGACTTTACATGGTGAGTAAAAAGCCAAAAACAGAGTCTCAATGAAAATTTCGAGCAAGATTTTTATAGCTTCAATGATACGAGGGTAGTAATAGTAGTAGTATAAATGATGCCTAAGAATTTCCAAAATTTGATGCTTCTCAATTTTACACCGATGCCAATGAGTCGGGAGCTCCTATTTATCCCGGTAACAAAAATTTATACAATACTCTCTTTCACTATGACATTGTTACATTTCAAAGACGTATCTAGTTGTAGTGAGAAATCATTTAATTTACTACTTGATATTATTGGGAAGTGTTGCCACGAGATCATAAGCTACCGGTTTCTTATTATGCAATGAAGAAAATGGTAAAAAAATTGAAGTTGGGATATGAATAAATTGATGTGTGTGCAAATAATTATATGTTATACTATAATAACGAAGAAAAAAAACAAGTTATTTGTGACATTTGCAAAGAGGATCGTACAAAGATATCATGGGAATAAATTGGAAGGCAAATATCAAAGAAGGTGTGTTAAGATCATTTTCTGCTAATTCCCCATTTATAACGATTATACATGTCGGAGCAATACGACCTAAACATATGACTTGGCACAAGAATAGAGAAATAAAAGAGGGGGAAGCTAAGTCACCCCTTGGCCCCTTGGACGGAGAGTGATTGGAAAAATTTGACAAGCGATACCCATCTGTTGCTAATGAGTTTCGTAATGTTCTAGTTGGATTGTCGAGTGATGGTTTCAATCCATTTGGAAATTCCGGAAACAATGTATACACATTATGGACGGTTGTAGTGGTCGTCTATAATCTACCTCCTTCTATCCGTATGAAAGACCGTCATGTTTATGACATACTCATTCCGGCCCGGATAATCCGAAAAAAAACCATAATATGTTTCTAAGGCCCCTTATGAACGAATTATTTATTTTGTGGCAAAGCGCCGGTTGAAATTTATGATCAACATTTGAAACAAATTTCATCATGAAGGTTACCTTATATGAAATATTAGTGATTTTCTCACTTTAGGTATGCTTAGTGGTTGATCACCAAAGGGAAGATGGGATGCCCCGGTTTGTGTTGGAAATGTACAAGGTTTCCAACTCACGAATTGCGGAAAATGTTGTTTTCTATGGAACATACGAACCTTTTTTGGATAAAATGATCCGATGCAAAAAAAAAATAAAAAATATTCTACCAACGGAACTTAAAGTGTTTGATGGTCGTACAAAGGGTGAGAAATTACTATCTATTATTTGCGAATAGATTTTGCTCCATCCCGAAACACTTTTAGTAAATTCAAGCCTAGGGGCTACGGGTAGAACTTCCCGATGGAGGTGTCTCGAATATATCCCGTTGTATCAAATGGAATACTTTAAGAATTACCAGTTTTAAATCACATGATTATCATATTTTCATGCAAAAGTTAATGCCAGTTGCTTTTCGTGAATTTTTACATCTTATGGAAGCTCTCACCGCTCTCTCAAATATTTTCCTTGATATTTGCTCATCCATTTTACTACGCGAAGATTTGGATGTCTTGGAAAAACGTGTAGTGAGGACAATGTGTGTGCTCGAAACCGTTTTTCCACCGGATTTATTTGACATTATGGAACACTTACTTGTATACTTGATTGAAGAATTTAGACTCGGAGGACAGGTGTACTATCGTTGGATGTACCCTTTTGAGCGATTATTGAAGCATATGAAAGATAAGGTCGGCAATAGAGCATGGGTGGAAGGTTCAATTACGGAGAGATATGTTGAGGAAGAAATGATCAATTTTTCTTCATTTTACTTTCGTCATTCCATGAACACGGTTCATAATACCGCACGTCGTAATGAAGTTATGGTTGAAGCACAAGAAGAAAATTTTTTAGAAGCTTTTAGATACCCTATTCAAAGTATTGGAAAGCACGTTATTGGGTATTTAAATAAAAGTGATTTGATGATTGTGGAATATTATGTGCTACTAAATATGCCGGAAGTTCAACCGTACATTCGGTAATTTACTACATGTGTCTTTTGTAATTAAATGCTAATTAACTACATGTGTCTTTTGTATAGTGTTATATATAATTTACTAATTACTTTTATGTTTCAAGGAATTTGATGCCCACATACGTGCGAATGATCCACATATATCAAATAAAAGATTGAAGTCGCTCCAAAAATCTAAATTTAAGCCTTGGTTTAGAGAAAAGTTACTTTCATTAATCCGCATATTATATACTACATTGGATATAAAAAAACTAATATATACATATTTTATTGTGTGTATGTTGAAAATGCTGTAAACTATGACCTTTTCAAACATTTGATTGATGGACCGGTATGCCATATTTTCTATTTTCAAGGTATTTTGGTTAATGGATATAAGTTTCATGTTAATGATGGGTTTTTGTTAAAAGCACTTTTCACAATGATGTTCTTGTTAATTACTATGGTCAAATAGAAGAATTATTAAGCTTATCTATGGAGGAGGAAATTTTGTTTATTTATTAGATGTCATTGGTTTTATATTGTTGGAAATGGTGTTCGGGTTGATAAAAAATTGTGTTGTGACTATTGATGTGAAATCAAGGTTGAAGTCGAATGAAATATTTATTTTGGCTAGTCATGCAATTCAAGTATACTATGCTCCTAGTGTATTGAATCCTCGGAGCAATTTTTATACCGTTGTGAATTATAAAATCCGTCCTAATGATGAAGCTACTAATGCACCAAATGAAGAGGCCTTTCAAGAGAATGTATCAAATGCGTCTTCATCGTCCTTTTTATTGATTTCACATAATATGATCCCATTCGAATTGATCTAACTCAAAATATAGAAGAAAAACATGAAGAAGATGAAGAATTGAAAGAATACGAAGAAGTTAAAAGGGGAGAAGAAGAAGAATAAGAAGAAGAAGAAGAAGAAGGAGAATAATAACAAGAAGAAGAGAAGAAGAAGAAGAAGAAAACCAAAGAATTGAAGAAGAAGATGAAGAAGAAACCGATGGTTTTGAAGATATTGATTGATACATATTTTGAAATTTAATTGTACTAGTAATGAAGTTTAATGGTGAATTTTTTACATTTTTTATTGGTAAATTTTCTAGTAGGAAATAACTGGATGGAAATAACATCCAATAGGAAATAACTGGTTGGAAATAACCTCTAGTAGGAAATAATTAGTTGGAAAAACATTTGGTAGGAAATGTCGGGTAAACACATTTCCCAACCTTCTATTTGAAAACCTACCAAAAACGGCGTATTTCCAAGCAATTATTTACTACTAAAACTAGTAGGAAACGGCTACCACCTATTTCCCACCAATATTGGTAGGAAATGTGAGAAAACTATTATGAAAAGAAAATATTAAATATGAAAATGATTCGATAAATTAAAACTTTTCAAGTGAAATGTCATTTTATAATGAAATAAAACTAGGAAAAAATTTTGGTAAGAAAACAATTATGACTAAGAAAATCGTTTAGAAAACGGAACGTCGAGATTGTTCGAAGATTGAGTTAGGTAATTTTCAACTCAAAGTTTCGAGGATAAGTTTGACATTTGGATTTTTTTAACCTTATAGATGATTAGATATATGAGTTTTATACATGTAGTCGAAATATAGAATTTTTAAAAATTAATCTATTATATATTTATATTAGATCTATAGAAAAACTACAAGAAAAATATATTTTTGTACTATTCGCACATGGTTTGTCACATTTCCGTTGATCAAACTCTAAAAACATAAACATCTATTCATTTTAATAGTGAAACTCTAAAAGTTAGTTGATTACACTTAGAGTCCCATATTTTCATTTGTTTTTGGATAATTATAATTATTACAAAAAGAAAATATTAAATATTAAAACGATTCGATAAAATAAAACTTTTCAAGTGAAATATCACTTTATAGTGAAATAAAGCTAAGAAAAAAAATTGGGTAAGAAAACAATTATGACTAAGAAAATCGTTTAGAAAACGGAACGTCGAGATTGTTCGAAGATTGAGTTAGGTTTTTAACTCAAAGTATCGGGGATATTTAGGATTAAACACTTGGATTTTTTATTTTTATTTTTATTTTTTAATAATCCAACCTTACGGATGATTAGATACATTAATTTTATACATGTAGTCGAAATATTGAATTTTTAAAAATTAAGCTATTATATTTTTATAAGAGATCTATAAAACAAACTTTTAATTCTTACCAAAATTGGTAGGTTTTGCCCAAAAAAGTTGTTTGTCCTTTTCCTATTTGGGTCTTTCCTACCAAGTGTGGTATGAAATAGACCTAAAATTGGTAGGAAAAGGCGACACCTGAAAATAATAATTAAATTGTTAATTTAACAATTTCATAAAATATTCGATTTTAAATAAAATTATACAATTTTTTAACTAAGATATACTTGTTTGTGAATTTTTTCACAAAAACCAATTGGAACAATAGCTAGTATCTTGTAAATGATTTTGTGGGGTGTGGGTTCGAAGCCCACCTTTTAGCGTTTCCGCCAAATATTTGGCGAAAAAATTGAATTTACCGCGCATGTCAAAACCCACCAGTTTTGGGATCAAAACCTACCAAAATTGGTAGGTTCTGATCAAACAATAAAATATTAAAAAATTAATTGGGGATTAAACACATATACCTTACCAACATTATTCTTTCATTTCAAGAGCCACATTTATTCACCATACATTCTCTCTATTTACCTTAGTTCATCATCTCTTCTTCATCTCTTCGTCAGCTCTTCATCATCTCTTCATCTATTTCGATCGGTAAGCTTTCATCATCTATTTTT